>NW_007730727.1:224432-260903 GCF_000696425.1 Galeopterus variegatus
TCGTTCTTTGATTTGATGAGGGGGTTGGGCTCCACAGAGAAAATGAGAGGTAAAATCAGGACTTTGTTTTAGCCTTCTGACTTCTGGAGCTGAGGTCCAGGAGAGGGGAGGTCTACAGTCTATCCGAGAGAGTTTAACCTGAGTCTGAGATATAGCTGTGAAGACAGAGAGAATAGAGAGTATAAGGAAATTGGTTAAAGAAAGGCTGAAGTTTCGCTGAAAACTAAATATCAGGAAGGATATAATATTAGGGATTTGAGAGCATCAAACATTTATCTTTGAACTTCTAGCGGAATCTGCAGGATTAAACGCAGAAAAATGAATGAGAGAAAATCATGCATGTGACAGTGTCCTACTGGCTGTGGGAGAGGAAGAATTACACTAAGAAATGGAGGTTAAGAAAGAGAGACCACAACAATACATTGAACTTTCAGAAGAAGAGAACAAACCTAAGGACACTTGAGATGGATGGGGGGAGGGACGGAGGGGGTTTGGAAAGTGATAGATTGGGTAAAGGGCATAAAGAAATATCACTATTTAAAAGAATGAATATGCTAATAATAAATAATAATAATTTTTAAAAAAGAAAAGAAATGGAGGTTAGTGTTCACACCAAACCGTGGAGGCCAGAAGTCAATGGTCTTACAACTCTGAGGGCATGTAGCCCTGAGGAAGACAGGAAGGAGAACTTGGTGACTCCTGAAGGAGTATTAATTTTTAATTTTCTTAATTTTCATTTTGATTTTGGTAAGCCTCTATGGGCACACCCCTTCAGGAAAGGGATAGCACTGATTTTTTGCCAGATGGCTGCAATTAATTAAATGGATTACAAAAATTAGAAACTCTCAGAGGGGCATGTTTGCACCCATCAGCCTGGCTCTGCTGAGTGTCAAATCCACATTAATTGGTCATGTCTGATACCTGTAAGGAAGAGTCAGGCTCTTGCCTGGCTTCTGCTGAGGGAAGAGCTTTTCTCTCTGCGATAACAGGATGGTAGAAACCTTGAAGCTTGCAGCCACTGGCCCCGATCCTCTTTCTGCTCCTCTCCCCATGGAAGCCCCTCTCTTCTATAGGGAAGTAGGGAACCAGTGACCCTTTTGTAGGGTTTGGCAGCCCATCTGAGGGTTTCCCTTCAGAGACAGTGTGTGGGGCTCTTGCATCCAGGAATGTGAGGACCTTTCTGGTTTGGAGGCCTGTCAAGGAATGCTTTGGGAGGAGGAGTCCTTCAGGACTTCATGAAGTGGGCTTTTTAGCAATAAGATGTGGAATTTTGTAGAACTGACAGAGAACTTGACAAGTGATCATTTGGTGTGTGGGTGGTTTTTTGGCCAGCCAAACTCCTTTGGAGTGTACTTTGGGATTATAAATTCTACTTAAAAGAAAGTTGTGGAGCTGGCCAGTTAGCTCAGTTGGTTGGAGTGCTAGAATGCAGTGTTGATAACACCAAGGTGAAGGGTTCAGATCCCCATACTGGCCAGCCTCCAAAAAAAAAAAAAAAAAAGTTGTTTTCTTCCTCTGATATTTACCTGTTTCAGTGGAGACAAGGAAATTAAATACTTGTCACCTGTAATTAGTGCTTGTGTCAAGGATGGCAGATAGAAGACGCTGAATAAATTTTAATTGATATGTGTCTATTGGCTGACTGACTGAAAGAAAGAATAAAGTGCTCAGTACACAGACCCCACAGAAAAAAGCCAGGCTCTCCCTTCACAGATGTTTCCTTCTCCCCTACTGCCCCCCATCTCTTTCAATTCTTCACAGTCTGTACAATCTCCTTATCTTACAGAATTTCTCTAAACCTAGAACCAGGATTTCTCCTATCTTACGTTTATTACGGGCTATTAATGCCAGGAGCTTTGAAAGCTTAGCTTTTTAAAGTGGGGTGCTTTCTTCTTTTTTGAGTACTTTTCTTTCCCTATGTGAACTTTATTTATTCTGATTAAAGTGAAACTCTGAAGTTACTGTATCCACATTAATGGATGATGTAGAATATATTATGTATATATTGATGCAAAATATCTTTTGTTTACATTTGGCAGAAGTTATGGCTTTCTCCTAGCTTTGAGAAATTCTAGAAAGCATTCCTTGCCTTTTGTTTTTGGGAAAGTCAAGCTTTGCTGATACAACAACTACAACAATAACAAATATGGAGAGTACTTCAAAAAGTTCATGGAAAGATTTGTATTATCTTTCAATTCTGTTTTTCCATGAACTTTTCAAAGTACCTTCATATTACTTTGTGAACAGAAAGAAAGAAAGGAAGAAAGCAAGAAACAG
Organism: Galeopterus variegatus; assembly: GCF_000696425.1. NCBI lineage: Eukaryota > Metazoa > Chordata > Mammalia > Dermoptera > Cynocephalidae > Galeopterus > Galeopterus variegatus. The sequence continues at coordinate 226,710 of NW_007730727.1, forward strand.
AAAGAAAAATAAAGAAATAGAAAGAGAGAAAGAGAAAGAAGCAAAGCACCATGACTTTTTCTGTGTTAGAGAATTAAAAGGAAGGTTGTATAATATTTTGCTTTTTATTAAAAAGCATGTTAACACCTCACTTTCTTTCTTTTTTTTTTTTTGTCTTTTTTCATGTCCGGCAACGGATCGCAACCCTCAGTGTCGCGCCTGTACCGGACCGGGACCGGCAACGGTATCGCAACCCGCGGTGTTGCTCCCGCACCTCACTCAACCAGTCAGTGGGAACCGGTCTGTATGTGGGATCCGAACCCTCAGCGGGAGTGCCGCCACGCTCTCAAGCGGCGCACTGTAGCAGTGCGCCACCGGGCCGGCCCACACCTCACTTTCTTTTTTTTTTTTTGTCTTTTTTCATGTCCGGCAACGGATCGCAACCCTCAGTGTCGCGCCTGTACCGGACCGGGACCGGCAACGGTATCGCAACCCGCGGTGTTGCTCCCGCACCTCACTCAGCCAGTGAGTGGGAACCGGTCTGTATGTGGGATCCGAACCCTCAGCGGGAGTGCCACCACGCTCTCAAGCGGCGCACTGTAGCAGTGCGCCACCGGGCCGGCCCACACCTCACTTTCTTTATCCTATTAGCAAAACCTCAAAACTGTACTTTGAAATTAGACACTGATAGAAAAAATTAACATCAGAGCTGGAACAACATATGAGGAAGGACTAGGACAGAGCAAAAGGAAGTGACATTACTTCCTTGCTGTTTTATTTACAAAATGCCATCTTCTTCTCTGTGCCTAGTTTTGTCTGTCTAGCAAAATGGGGAAGTTATAATACCAATAAATAATGTGTCAATGAGTCACATTGCTTATGAAGTAAGTAGTATTTTAAAACCAGCTCCCCAATTCCTTACTAAAAGGAACTGTAAAAGGAGCGTGACTTAGTGTGAAAGTAGTCTCAGAGTCCTAAATATGTAACATCTTTTTAAGATAAACAAGCTCTATTAACAGATCTTTTGGGGGTGGATGGGGACAGACAGCTGGATGAGGGTAAAGGCAAAAATCTCTTCTCATTGGAAATAAGAGAGTAAATTGACCATTAAAGAGTGATTCTATAAGAAGCTGGGTGTTGAGTTTGTGGCTAATTCAGGCTCCTGGTCTCTCTGTGGTATGCTTTGGCTCCTGCAGTGTTTATAAACACGGGCCGCCTCTGTGACACCTTCCCAACCCCCCACCCTGAGGTCTTGGGCACACACCCTCCTTGGGGCCTCTACCACCTTCTCCAATGACTCTCCTCCAATTCCAACCATGGCTGTTTTCCTCTCCTAAACTGTGAGACTCTCCTGGGCACAGTCTCCCTGTCTTTTATTTCTTTGCATATTCAGTATCAGCACAATGTCTAGTGCTTAGTAGGCAGTTGGATGTTTGAATTAATGTACAAATGAGTAAATGAATGGAGTTTACAAACACATACACAGCTAACCAAGCAAATGAAGTAAATGCTAGCTAGAAACACCCACAAGGGTTATGGAGGGTCAGAGAACAGAAATAATTCTGTGGGCTTCACAAAACACCTCAGAAAGGCAGTATTATAAGGTTAGGGGGCATTTCTAGGCACAGAGAAACATGAGCAAAAGGTACATCAAAGTATGTGGTACAAATGGGGACTATTAAAGAGTCTGATGAAGATGCAGAGGAACTGAGCCTGGGAGAGGAGATTGGGGCCTGAGTACAAAGCATCTTGAATGTCATGCTAAGAAGTGGTTATGATGGCACTGTGGTACTGGCCTACCACCACATACATGAGATCTGTTAGCCCCTGTTTTTCTCTCTCCTCATCTGTGAAATGAGGGTAGGATAGCTCTGGTGCTGGTGTGAAAAGGGAGGTGGAAGAGAAAAGAGAGTGAACCTTTTGAAAATAGAGGCCTTTTGATCAGCCAGTGCCTAACACAGTGCTTGTCCATAATGGACATTTAATAAGTAGATGAATGAGTGAATGAATAAATGACCCAGATGAGAGGTGCTGAGTGTTCAGGGTTGTAAACTAGGGCAGTGATGTGGGAATGGACAAATTAATTCTGCTAGTTGCTCTTGTCTCTGAAAGAGGTTTGGATGAGGGAAGTTTGAAACCTTAAAAAATGTTTTTATTGTTTAACCTATGTTTTACCTGTGTGTATTTCAACTACTAATCTAAATTGATAAAAGATGCTTGTAATAATAAATATTACTTATGAAATTGTATTTGTATCTTGAAGAGGAAATTTTAAAGAAGATTATATTTTTAAAAATCTGGAGAAATCCTGAGAAGGGGGAAATTCTTTGCACTTGATGATGCTTCGTTTGCATTCTGTTTTTTCTTTTGTTTTTTTTAAGGGTGTTTAGTTTTTGTTTTTGTTTTTGTTTTCCCCACAGCTGAACACTTTCCAGGCAGTTTTGGTATCTAATGAGACTGATACATACGCCCTCTTTCTTTATCCTGCCAATGGCCTTCAGTTCTTTGGAACCCGCCCCAAAGAATCTTACAACGTCCAGCTCCAGCTCCCAGCACGGGTGGGCTTCAGCCAAGGGGAGGTGGATAACCCGAAGAGAGGAGTGTATTTCAGCTTGACTAGCACTGAACAGTCTGTGAAAAATCTCTCTCAGTAAGTAACATGGAACTTAAGCCCTTTCCTGTTTGAATTTAAGGGCACTTAGGAGGTACCTGAACTCAGTGACCATAAGACCATTAAATAATCTTGTGGTGGCTTCCAAGCAAGGCATCAGGTCAAAACGAGGAGCTAGATTAAACCCTGGGAGAATCAAGTTAACCAAAATATAAAAGGTCCTTTATTTTTCCTGCCCTATTGGATAGAAATATCAAAATCAGAACTGTGTGTATGTATTTGCAGAACCACTGAGGCTTGCTATGCACAACATTGCTCTTGCAACTACATAAAAATATCCAGTAATATAACTGCCTAGATTGAGGTTTTCCAGGTTAATCATTTCATAGGAGGAGACACTGTGATTTAGTCTTTTAGACAGATACTGTTAAAAATTAAATGAAGAGTAATGTAATTTGGAAAAAATAAATAAATAAAACCGATTGGTAGATATTTAGAAGTCTTAGTATTTCTTTATGTCTTAGTACCTGAAATCCTATTCATTGGTTTTCCATGAGGTAGCCAGAATTGAACCCAGTTCTTACTCCCATCAGTGGCTTACTCTGTGAGTACAATAACAAGCCCTTCTGCATTTTGTCAGTCCAGATAGTGCCAGTATGAGATTTATTAACCTTAGAGCTTAGCGGTTTTTTTTTTTTTTTTGTCTTTTTTTTTTCAATACTAGTTTAAAAACTGCAGAAGTCAAAGATGATCCTATCTTTCTCAAGAGTTGGTTCATTCATTCCTACACTAGGCAGGCAGGGTGGTGATTGGTCATGTTAATCAACTCTTGAGACAGAACCCATTGGTTCCTGGCCTCTCTTAACTGCTTCTTGGTTTCATTAAATCATTCGTGGGTATGGGAACACTTACACTTTTGCATGCTGTCTACTGTGCTCAGCTACCAGAGAGTGGGCACTATGGCCAGATATGGTTACTCAGAGCTGGTATTTATTGAGAGCTTACTATTTGCCAACCATTGTGCTAAACACACTTCAGAGGTTACCTTAATTAAAACTCGCAAGAATCAAAGGAGGTAAATACTACTATTTTCTCGATTTTATAAATGAGCTTAGGAAAATCAAGTACGTTGCCTCTGATCTCAAAGTGATTAAATGGCAGGCCAGAATCCAAGCACAAGTCTGGAGCTCTGAACTACTTACTCTATTTTATGCTGAGTCCTTGTCTTCATTCCCATTCTTATGACCCACCTTGGGCATCTTTACTTCTCCATCTAGACTGCTGCTTAGTCTAGGCTCTGGAGCAAACTTAGCTCCTTGTTCTCTCTCCTATGTTTCCACCCTCCTCATCTACTCGGGAGCTCACAGACTCTCTATTCTGTGGAGAGCTCATTATGGAGAGACATTATAGAGAGCTCAAAGCAGGTCAAGTATTAGAAATACAAGGATTTCTAAGGCCCAGGCCCTGCATCCCAACAACCTGTACTTCTAGTAGGGTAGACAGACAGATAGATAACAATCACAGAACATTGGAATAAGTGCTGATGTCTACACAGGGTAAAGGAGGAAGTGGGGGACAAAAGCCTATGGGCTTTTTGTGTTTTCCCACCAGAGCCATAATGTCCCCTAAGAACGAACACATGCACACTCATGTACACACACACACACACACACACACACACACACAGCACTCCATTTACCCCCCTCCATGCCTCCTCTCATTTTTATCTTTGAAGCTTCCCAGAAAGCTCGGAATTGCTTGATGAGAGCAGAATAAGATAAGATATAGGGCCAAAATTACTGACAAAGGGATTTTTCTTTAGTGAAATTCCTAAAAAATAAAGTACACAGTGTAAGATAGTGTGAAATAAAACTAAAAATGGCCCATGGTCACTATTTCAAATGATAGGTAGTGTTAATAGTCCTTCCAGAAATTTAGGTATATGCAAAAACTTTAAAATCACATTCATCTTTTTTGTTGTTGTTGTTTAAGTGTTTTAAAGTAAGTCACAGACATCATTCCAGTTTATTCCTAAATACTTCAGTATGCATCTCTAAAGAGTAAAGTTATTTTCCTAGTCAATGGAATCTTTCTCTTTCTCAAACTTGTCTCATAATGATAAGCTCAAAGGTCATAAGCTACATAATTCATAGTGTTTGTCATACTCTTCTGCACATTTAAATATGAATGCACACATTTGCATTTTTTGAGATTGTTCTTTTCTGTCTCCTAGAAAACAAGACAGTAGTTACTAAGTACTTCTCATGTGCAGAGCCTGTGCTAGGCATCTTATGTGGTTTTCTCACTTAATCTTCCCAACAATCCAGGGTGGAAGACATTGTCATCCCATTTTGTAGCCTGCTTATCCTTTCTAGGAAATAAATTAAGTTCTTTTTTTATTTTTTATTTTTTTTAAAGATGACAGGTAAGGGGATCTTAACCCTTGACTTGGTGTTGTCAGCATCACGCTCTCCCAAGTGAGCTAACTGGCCATCCCTATATATAGGGATCCGAACCCATGGCCTTGGTGTTATCAGCACCACACTCTCCCAAGTGAGCTATGGGCTGGCCCTTAAATTAAGTTCTATCACTATACTTTCCAAATGACCTTGGGTTTTAAAATAAATTGGTTACTTTCCTATCATGAATGATGACCAAAGCCAGGGTAATGATTTGTATCTAATTAGGAGTTTATTTTACTTAGCTTTTAACTGCCATAATTTGTATTTTCTTAGCGTCAAGAAAAAATTTCACAGCTGCAACACCTCTAATGTGATAATAAACTCAATATCCTCAGATCTCTAGGATTTTTCTCTTCTCTAATGTTCCTTATCTGCTTGCCAATAAGCACCAACATAAATTCTTATGAACTTACCAAATATACATATCATATTGCACACAGGATCACAGTTTTGCTTTCTATGCTCTTCTTTCCCTAAATTAACTACAATCGGAGCAGCAACAGCATATACATACACACACAAATACACACACATGAGAGAAAGACATTCTCAAATTGTATTGAAAAATATTACTATAGAAATCCACATGAACATGATGAGTACCTACCCAAATGAGCAAAAGTCTCTTGTTCTTATACAATTCAATTAACTTCTTATTATCTCATTAGTCATTAACTTTTATTCCTCATTGCTGACTTCTGAGGAAATTCCTTAGCATGGGTGAATTTGAGCATGGTATTTTGTATGTCAGAGGATCACACAAACTGGTGTATTCCAGCTAGCCAGACTCTCATTTGCTCAAGTTTTCCCTTATTTTTGGAAATTTTATATGCAGTTTTTCTCTTTAGGTTGTACTGTTGACTCAGAAGTAGCACTAAATGGAATCCATGATCTTGTCTTGTGGTAATAATGAGTGAGCTGTTTCTAGATGTTTCTGGAAAGACCTCTCACATATGACCCTTCACATTTTGATTAAGCTACTTTCTTATGTACCCCTTAACTTTGTTCTGCATTCTTTCAAAAATTTTTTTGACTCAGGCATTTATATTTCTTTTAATTTTTTTACACTGATTCACCATTCTTTGTGAATTAGTTGATTAGCTCATGTGAATAAACAGTGAAATGTCTAACATTCTGTAGAGTAATGATGGTTTAGATACTGATTGATTATAGAGTATTGGTTTTCCATTGTAATATAATGTAGATGTTTAGAGCATGGACTTTAGTGTTAGTATTGACTTCAGGGCCAGACTCTTCCAGTTATTAGTTATGTGATCTTCAGACGATTAGGTAACCTCTCTGAACCTATTTTCTCCTCTGTAAAACTGGGCCTGATCAATGTCTCTGCCTTGCAGTTTATACTGAAAAATGTCAAGCACTTGGCATAGGGGCTGGCTAGTAAAATACTCTCAAAAGCATATAGTAGTCGTTGTTATTTAACTGTTTGGCGAAGATCCTTAAGCATACGTTTCCTTGAGTGAGTTACAAGATTTCAGACAAGTAGAGGAAAGATTAAATTCTCCCATGTTTCCTATTTGTTTTCAAATAGCCAGATTTTAGATAGGACATTTGGATTATAGAGCAGATTTACAACTTGAAGGTCTGGCATTCTGTGGACACATGATCTTTGAAACATAATGTTAAATAAAAGGTAGTTTACATCAAAATTACCATTTAATTCTTTTAGTCACCATGTAAGTCTGCTTTTTTTGCTTTCATACACCAGTGAAAATTCTGAAGCTGATCTCAGTAGTCTTTCAGTTTTATAATGTTAAATAAAAGGTAGTTTACATCAAAATTACCATTTAATTCTTTTAGTCACCATGTAAGTCTGCTTTTTTTTGCTTTCATACACCAGTGAAAATTCTGAAGCTGATCTCAGTAGTCTTTCAGTTTTAAGTTAAATTGTTCACCTTTGTAGGAAAGTGGGCAAATGGACACTTTTGTCACAATGAACTGTTTCCTTTTTATTTAGACTAAGCAACCTGGGGATTCCTGGAGTGTGGGCTTTTCACATCGGCAGCACCTCCCCATTGGACAATGTCAGGCCAGCAACAATTGGAGGACACCTTTCCACTGCCTACTCTTTGGCTCCCCTGGAAAATCCCTTGAGCCATAATGTATTCCTAGAAAGCGACTATTCTGAGGACAATTTAAACTGTGCTGATGAGAGTGAAGAGGAAGTTGAATATCCCCCTAGTAAACCAGAGGAGGCATTGAATGGCCGCAAAAGTATTGATCTTCTCTACTACTTGAAATCAAAATCTAATTCAGGGCCTTTAGGAGGTGGGTTCTCTCCTAAGGATTCTGATTTGGCCTCCCCTTTGCCATATCCATTACCTAGTGATTGGCCAGAATCTGCCACCTGGGACCCTCAAACCAAAGAGGGATCGTCTCTGGAGAAGGCAGAGGCCCAGGATTTAAAAGGCCAAGCTGAACCTTTGAACCAGACAGGAACCAGAAGCTTGGCTCCATCAAAGGTAGATGGAGATTCACTGGCTCCTTCCCAGGAAACCCCACCACCCTACCCTGGAAACAGAAGCATCCAACCCTACCCAGATGGAGGGGCAGTGCTTTCAGAAAGGGATGTTCCTCCAGCCCATCCTGAAGATCACTCCCCACCAGTGAGTCACGAGAGGAACATAGTAGGAGTGGAAGACTATGACAGTTCCAACACGCAGGGTAAGTGCATTAGAAACAGGGTGCTGAGATTTCACTTTTAAAATGCTGGTTTTGTGTAGAGTTGTGATTTTTTTCTCAAGTGTGTAGGTGAAAAGTTTAGCAAAAAGAAGACTATAACTGTGTTTATAACTAATCCCTGTGTTTCAGGAGATAGAGTAAATTTCCTTTGCCAAATAAATGTTGGCAGGCAGATTCTGTTTGGAATCTCTTGATCATTAATACTGTTTTTTAAAAACGGGCCTCATGAAGTGAGTGGGAAGAACGGGTCGCTCATGCCAGCTCTGCGCTCCAGAGTGATGAAGTATTTCAGTGTGAAAGTTCAGCAGAGGTGAAACCTGGCGAGGCTTCGCCCACATTACAGCGATGGAGGGCCTCCTGCTTTTGTTTTAAGTGGCAAGTTGCCAGCTCCGATGAGCATGCCAGAATCGTGCTCTGATGCGACGAGCCTAGCACTCCCCTTAGTTAGATGCATTTATGGTCTGTGGGAGAGGAGAGCCCTTGGGGAGAGAAAATGATGAAACACCTGTGCCTGCTGTCATTTCTGGTTCATGATTGTGCAGCTGTGGCAGTCACCTCCCTGGAGACTTGTCCTCATTTCATGACTCACTGACCAGAGTGAGAGCAGGGAGGGCAATGCCCAGAGGAGGCAGCGTTTAATTAATACACACGTGAGCCCACACCTGGCCAGCTCTTCCTAGTTGAGACTTGTCGTGTGCGCTTCCCTCCCAGTCAGGGACACAGAGTCATGAGTGGGGAACTGACCACACATTCATTCCATTTGTTGCAGGGACTGCTCATCTGACCTCTGACACCTGGCCAGCTCTTCCTAGTTGAGACTTGTTGTGTGCGCTTCCCTCCCAGTCAGGGACACAGAGTCGTGAGTGGGGAACTGACCACACATTCATTCCATTTGTTGCAGGGACTGCTCATCTGACCTCTGACAGGAGGGAAGAATTAAGAGGTAAAAGCTTTCTTCCGAACCTCCTTTTCCCCCCACTTTTTCTGTTTCCTATCCTGGTTGTGGCAAAAACATGCTGTTCTAGCAAAGAGGGCCTTCTGGGTTCTTCTGCTGTGCTGTTCCCTTGCAGGAGTGTGCTTGGATTTTAGGAGGGAAGAAAAGATTTTGTGACTAAGGTGGCACTGTGTCATGATTAAAGGGAGAGTGCGTTAGTGTCAGATTTAAGTTTGCATCCTGGCTACCACACTTGCTGGGTAAGTTGAGGCAATTTATGTAACCTCCCATTTCTCATAAATTAGTTGGGAAGATAAGATGAGATAATGTACGTGAAGTTTTTAGGTGACTGCACCAGTTGGTTCTTTATAAATGGTGGCTGCTATTACTAATTTTAGAAGATTTAAAACAGTAGGAATGGGGTGGAGGATGAGTAGAGAATGAAGATTGTATTTATTAAGAGTTTTAGCTTAGATTATGCCTGAGGGACCACATTTTCATGAAGCTGAAGATGTGAATTTGATTGGAAGGCTTCAGAACTTTCAGATCCTCCTGAAAATCTCCAGACTTTTCAGTATGAGTGTATTACTCCGTTTCTGTTGCTTATAACAAACTACATGGAACTGGGTATTTTATAAAGAAAACGAGATTTATTGCTTACAGTTTCGGGGGTTGGGAGTCCAAAGTCCATGGGACACATCTGGTGAAGGCTTTTTTTGGTAGTGACTTCAGGGATGGCAGGGTATCACGTTGCAAAAATGGAGGAGCAGCAAGGGAGAGATTCACCATTTTTCTCTGCTTTTTGTTCTCTCCGGGTCCCAGCGGATTAGATATTTCCCACCCACATTGAGAGCAGATCTTTCCCATCCAGTCCACTCAGGCTTTTATACTAATCTTTGCTGGAAACACCCTCATGGACACACCTAAAAAGATAGCTTTACTAGGTTTCTTGGCATTCCTTAATCTAATCAAGTTGACATCTAGAATTAACCTTCACAATGATTTCCCTGTATCTGAAGATATTTTAAATCCAGTTATCAAAGATTTTCACAAAGGGATTTTGAAGTTAAGATGCTTTCCTAAATGGCCTTCTCATTTGTGGGTTGTGGTTTCCTGCCCCGGGAAGAGCTTGGGAATATTAAAAAGCAGACCCATTGAGTCATCTGTTAAAGAATTAAGAAGAGTCTGCATGCCCTGCTTTGAGCTGTGAAAGATCAAGATTGCTGGAGTAACAGTGCAGCAGGTTTATGGAACTGGCCATCAAGAACAGAAGGTAGCAGCCATAACTCTCAGGCGGCATGAGCTATGATATTTATCAGCTGCTGGGTGGAATCTACTACTAACATCTTGAAAATGGCAAAATGCATATGAAAAAGCTGGTCAATACACTGAGACATTTAAGAAAAAAAAAATCTAACTAAAACTTTTTGAACCTTGGAGGAAAAAAACCCACCATTTAAAAAAAAGGTGGTGGGGGGACTTAGGGAGATATGTGAAGCATAGATCATTTAAGAAAAAAAAAAATCTAACTAAAACTTTTTGAACCTTGGAGGTAAAAAACCCACCATTTAAAAAAAAGGTGGTGGGGGGACTTAGGGAGATATGTGAAGCATAGAAACATACAATTGGTAAATCTTTTTTTTTTGGCCATGAATCATTTCTTTCAAATAAAACATTGGAGCCCTCGGGGTCCATCAGGTAAACATGTTCTCATTCTGGGAAGCTGGTAGGTGGGGGTGGCAGAGGCCCCCAGAGAATGTTGCCTGGGTCACCTGCTAGCTCTTTCTACTGATGGAGAAGAAGGCATGTGGTTTTTGGTGCTAAGTGGACTTGAGGCTGATTCTCAGCTTTCCTATGTGGTTTGGGGTAAAACATACTCTCTTTGACCTCGTTTTCCTCAGCTATAAAATGAAGATAATGCAGAACTCATTAAGTACTTGTGCAAATTAAAATTGGAGTTAGGAAGCACCATGCCTAATAAAGTTTAATTTCCCTTTTTCAGCTTCATAGTTGTCTTGCTAAAGCAAGAAGATTTAAAGGCCCAGAAAATCTTTTTTTTTTTTTTTCTCCTTAGGGACTCTTTTTACTGACTTTTTGTTCAGAAGTCTAGATTATTTTCAGATCATGTCTACACCAGGCAAGAATGTCCCAGTTGCACTCTAATTCTGGCTTCAAGCATATTATTTGATTTATTCTGTTTTCGTAGGCCACAGAAAGGGCAGCATAGTAGATGTGTAAGCATCTTTTGCCTGAAGCGTCTTGTTTTCCAGGGAGCTCCAGGAGTGTTGTCAAGCCAAAAAGTTACCTGAGCACCTGCCACATTACTCTTCTCTGAACTAGGCACTAGTGGAAGTTTTCACTAGTATTTATTGAGTATCCACTGGGTCTCCAGGTGGGAACTTGGCTTTAGATTGTATTATCACGGTAAGTCCTCCAAATTGCCCTGTGAGGTAGATCTGTTGTCAAGCCAAAAAGTTACCTGAGCACCTGCCACATACTCTTCTCTGAACTAGGCACTAGTGGAAGTTTTCACTAGTATTTATTGAGTATCCACTGGGTCTCCAGGTGGGAACTTGGCTTTAGATTGTATTATCACGGTAAGTCCTCCAAATTGCCCTGTGAGGTAGATCCTACTATCCTTCCCATTTTACAGAGATGAAAAACCTAGAAATACTTAGCAACTTTCCTAGGAAGAGGCAGACCAAGGCGGCAACAAAGCCATGAATAATTAGGGAAAGCTGTACGGTAGGTACACAGTGAAGGGTGCCTCCTGTGTCAGGGAAGTCTTCATGAAGGAGAAGGGGCTTGAGCCACGCCTTGGGATCAGAGTCTGAGTTGAGAGAGGGAAAAAATATGGAAACCTAGACAGAGAAGTGACAAAAGTGGAGGTTTAGAGGTGGAAGTGGGGAGTGGAGAGAGGGAGATGGACAGACAGAGAGGAGGTGGGAGAAATCAAGGGGAAGGCTGGAGTTTGCAGCGAGGTCCTCAGCTCACGGGAACAGGGACTGCCTGTGTTGTGAGGAGCAAGGAATGAGGTTGCTCACAAGATTCTTAGATGTTCTTAAGCCTGCTGAGGTAGTGCTATAAGCAGCTTCATTTAACCTCAGTCTGCATGACCAATTAGGAAGAGGGAGGGACACCTGGCTTTCACATGTAGAGACTCCATTTGGGGATCCTCCTCCTCCCGGGATGGCGGGTCATGCTGGGAAAGCCCAGTGTGAGAGCAGGGATTCCCCTGTGGCCCCCACTCCCACTCCATTTTTGACAGGAGTGTGTCGCTCACTCAACTTTCACCCTGGGATGAATTCAAGCAGGCTCTGCTGTCGGAGCCCTCCCCTGGGTGCACCTCCATTTTGCTGAGGGTCTGCAAACAGGAGGGCTCCCCACACCTGTGAAGATGCCTGCATGGGAGATTCCTCTTTAGGGGCTCTGTTCCTTCAGCAGAATTGGAGAGTTAGTGTTGTGAGGGCAGACGTAAACAGCAACCCCCAGCTTCCTGATCACTGTTTGCCACCAGCATCACTATGCACCATATGCATACATCAGAAACAAACACGAAAACTGGAGGGAAAAGCATAGCATGTCAGTGTTTTTCATTATAAAGTAGGATGTGGTTTTTCTAACTAGTCCATCATTCTGGGAGATGGGGAAACAAAAAAAATCCGTCCTGCAGTGAAAGTGTTAGTTCTTTTTCTTGAGTTAGCAGCAGGAGTTGTTAAAAGTATGTCACTCCACCGGCCCCGGGGCAGCCCCATGCACAAAGCAGTCTGTCTGCCTCTGCGTTTCCACAACGAACTCCGTCCCCACTGTGGCCTGGCCGTCCCCCATGTGGCTGGGCCAGAGCCCTCAGTGAAGGAGGGCGGGCAAGCTAAAGGCTGAAGACAAGTGCTTAAGTGCTTCTGGAAAAATGAAGATTGAACGATGGGGCAGAACAAGTGCAAAGGAGAATTTTACATTTTTGTTAATTCCCAATTAAGACAAGTCTCAAGTACTTTGTCAATGCCTTTGCATCTTTTCTCTTATGTATCCCTAACCAACCCCACCCCCACCCCCCACCTTTTCTTTTTCTGTTAAGGATATCAGAAGAGTTTTAAAAAAAGAAAAAAAAAGGCACTAAATGGAAAAAACGTGCGATTTAAAAAATCCTCTGTTAAGATTGCTTTAGCAACTATCAAAGCTCAGTTAACAAATCTGTGACAAACTCATTCAAACCTGGCAGCCTCAGCCCTACAGCTGTGCCCCGAGGTGCCAGCAGACTTGTCTCTTGATCGTTTTGACTCTCCCTGGCAGGAGCTCTCTGGCAGAACACGGGTCCGGAGAGTCTGGCAACAGCCTACCCATGTGGGTAAGGTCAGGAGAGAGGAGGCGATGGAATAAAAACTATGCAAAGGTACTTCCAAAAGCTCATGGAAAGATTCATCGTATATTTTAATTCTATTTTTCCACGAACTTTTTGAAGTACCCTTGTATTTATTAGAGTGTGGGCTCTAGTCCACCTTCATCTAACTTACCTGGGGCCCTGGTTAAAAGATTTCCGTGCTGCTCCTCCACCTTCCAAGCCAGAATCTGCATTGTCAGTCTTGGTCCCCTGGTGATCCTGTTGCCCACTGAACTTAAACACTTACTGCTGGTATAATGGAAAGAGCATAGGATGTAGAGCCAGAAGATCATTTAATCTCCATAGCCCTCAGCTTTCTCATCTGTGAGATGGAGATATCTTTTTACCAGAATAGGTAGAAGTATGTGAAAATACATTCAGAACTCTGCTGTAAAAGGGGCATCCAAATGACCACTGAAAAGAAAAAGTGCCATTTTTTCTTTGGATGTACTCACTGCACACCTCATCCAGCTGGGGTGCAGACCTTGATTCCAAACCTTCAGGTACTTCAGCGTCTTTGAATCTAACCAGACCCATAGAAATCTGAGAAATCACATTGCCCAGAAGTCTGACTTTTCTTGCCCTGGATAACTAGCCACATGTGGGATCACGTTCCTAGTTCTCCCCCTTCATCAGGGAAAGGATCTGACCACTGTGCTTGTGCTGCCTCCGCTAAAGGATCCTCATGTTGCAGTCTCGTGGACCGAGGCCCATGTGAGCCATGAGCACTGAGCTTCACTTCTCAGGTGGCCAGGAATGAAGAGCTTTCCCTGACATTCTTCCCACTCCAGGAGCAGCTAACTGGTCAGATTCAATTTATTAACTATATTGATGAGCAATCCCTGGCTCAGAAATGGGAGGCTTATGAATATGCTGTACTGGAATTACTTGGGGAGGGGCTGAAGTGCAGATTCTAAGAATCCACCCTTTGAGTTGGAATTGGTAGGTCCAAATGGGCCCTCAGAATTTGCACTTTCAGCAGGCAACTCAGGTGATCCTGAGGCGGTAGTCCCTGGAATCCGTATGGGGAAACACATTTCTCCTAGTGAAGGGTTGAATGGTGCCATGCTGAGGGTGTAAGTTGCCGTCAAGGCTGGGGTGAATTTCGCTGATGCCTCTTAGCTGTTGCCTTGAACTCCTGATCTTGTGCAAACCTGCTCCTCCGCAGTTTCCCTATCTCATTAAATGGCAGCTCCACACTTCCAGTTTCCCGTGCCAAGTCTTCACCGTCATCCTGGACTCCTCTCTGTCTCTCACACCCCACATCCAATACATCAGCAAACCCTGTTGGTTCTGCCTCCAAAATATCCCAGATCTTGTCCCTTCCCAGCTTCTCTGCCAGCACTTCTTACTACCAAGGCACCAGATCATTCCTGATTTTTACTGTAAGTCAGATCATGTCATTCTTCTGCCGAAACCTCCAGTGGGTTCCCGTCTCACTCACCCTAAAGCCCAAATCCTTCCTGTGACCTAGGAGGCCCTTCGTGAATGGCGCAGGCTACCTCTCTGCTCGTTGTTCCTCCCACATGCCCACACGACCTTCCTGCCCTACACAGCTCCCTGCCTGCTTGTGCATGAGGCTCACCTCCTCACCTCCTCTTCTAGGCCCCTGCCCAAAGGTCAGGTCTTCCCTGACCCTGCTATCTAAAAAAGCAAAACACACCTGCCCCCACCTGCTCTCTTGTCCTTTCTTGTTTTATTTCTCTGCACAGCTCTTACCGCATCCACCATTCTAAATAGTTTGCTTGTTTATTGACTGCTGTCCAGGAGAATTCAGGACAGGAATTTTTGTCTCTTTTGGTCCCCACTATATCCCCAATTTCTAGACCAGTGTCAGGCCTATAGTGAGTGCTCATTATTTGTCAAATTATTAAATGAATGAAAGAAAATTGCTAGAGGTATTTACCTTTCACCTAACAAGCTGCCATTGTAAGTGTTAAGAGTGCAATCTGTGTGCACCTGGGTGTTAAAGCAGATGTGGGAGCCTTACGTTCCCCCTGATTAGGTGTGAACCCATCTTCTTTCCTTATTGTGGCTGTCATGGGGCTGGAAGAGTGTGTGTTCTTGGCTCAGTGAGTTCCATGCTAAAAATGCAATTTTCCATAAACAGTTTAAAAAGATCCCCAAGGTAGCTTACCAATAATTTGCAGGTAGAAAATGTGTAGAGTTTGATTTTATATTTATCTGAATTTCATGAAAATGACTACCCTTTACACCTGCATCAGATTGCCTTTTTACTGTGGTGCTCAGACGTACATGAAGAAAAAATAATTTCTGGCACTGCTGGTGTGAGAAAGGGGGTGTCATCCTGGTTTAGCGATGAGGAAGCTGGGACAGACACTGCGATTCCATGGTTTCCACAGAGCCCCCCCGAGTGATCGGTGAGGTTGAGTCTTAGAGCCTGGCGCCTTCTCCAGCCCCTCATCCCTCATGTTCTGGAAAGAGGGTCCTGATGGCGATGTATGCCAGGAGCACACCTGCGTGTGTGCCATTCCCCAAGGAGCTGCTGCTTTACACTTAGCTGTGACTTTGACACACCCAAGTTACGTTCATTTTTATTCAAAATGTTTTTTCCCTTTCTTAAACCAACGATAGACAGTAATATATAGTTTTCTCCACAGCAACCTCTATAATATTTTCGTTGGGATCCATTCTAATTTTTTCTGCTGTACGTTTTTCTCCTTTTTTAAAAAAAAAAAAGTTGAGTTATGCCTAATATTCTATTTTTGCCAAACTGGAATTTCTCAGTCAAATCATCAAAGCCCTATACCAAATCTTCAGTCACAAACTTCATTCTTACTATGTTCCTAATCAGATTTTCCACTTGAACCTGGCTAGGTTATTTGTTTGTCCTGCCAACCCTGCACTTGCTGCGTTTTCAGGGATCCTTGAGCAGCACTCAAACACTGCCCAAAAGTGAATGCTACTCCTGCTACCCCTGCTTCTTCTCACCCGTGCTTTTTCCGGCATGCTGTGATATTCATCTGGATAATCTCTGCTCTCTTCTGCCATTAAGCCTGATTTATAAAGTATGATTCACATCTGACTTGCTGAAGCCTATGCTGAGTAACCCCAAACACCCAATCAGATCCTTAACCTAGTGCACATGATAAGCGTACTTGGGTCCCACTGGAGGAGGAGTAGAGAGTAGTGGTTAAGATTCTGCAGCCAGACTTCCTGGGTTCAAATCCTGCCTTTGCCATTCACTGCCTTCAGGAGAGTCACTCTAATCCTCTGTGCCTTGGTTTATCTGCAAAATCGGGATTAAAAACATTCCCTGTCACTTAGGGCTCCTGTACAAATTAAGAGTTGACAGACTTAAAGTTTGTAGAATAGTATATGGCATATGTTAAGTGCTATTTAAATGTTAACTTGTTATATTTTTATTTGATGATACAAGTCTTTATACTTGCTATATTGTTACATATATGGTGCTATATCTTCCCCATCAGTTTTTGTTTTCTGTTCTCCCCTGATTATGAGGTTAAAAAAATATCTTTTAGATTTCTTTTTTCCCCTCCCATTTCCTCCTTTTCCCACCTAAACCTGGAACACAACTACCACCTAGTTTTCCTCAGAGTAGGATATGCTTCTTCCTCGGGAGCTGGCACTTGGTGCCAGCATCGGTGTCTTACACCAGGATTCCGGGCCATCCCTGCTTTATCAGCCCGCTCCTGGGGACACAGAGGCAGAGGCGTGTGCAGTCGCTTTCCCTTCTGATGGCTCTGCTTGGGACTGACATATTCCCCAGTGTCCTGGCAGAAAGCACCCTCTCACCTGTGTCCCCCAGCCACACCCCACCCCCTTGGCCATTTCCTTTGTGGACAAGGGCATTCACTCCAATTGCCCTGTTTCTTTGTAGCCAAATGGCTCTCTTTCTTTTTCTTTTAATGGGCAGAGTAAGTGGGAGATGGAAGAAACAGCTACAGGAGTCTGGACCACCATGGCTTCCTAGAAAATCTGTGACCATAGCCAAGCTCTCTCCTGTTGCATGGAAATCATGCTCGTGCTGTAACTATCACAGTGAACCTTGCAAAGAGCATAGGGCATTTTAGCAGCTGGATTCCCTGTCCCTTTGCCCCTCCTCCACACCTTCTCCCCATACACTTTAAGGTATGTGGTATGTATTCATTCTTTAAGGCCCTTCTCTTTCAAACTAAAGAAAAAAAAATCTGGATAGTGAAACCAGCTATACCAGCTATAAGTTGTTTAAAGTAACCTTGAATTAAAAAAAAAAATAAGCAAGAGAAGAGTGGTTAGACATAAGACATGTGTTAGCTCTTTTCTCACGAGGTCATTAGTATTAAGTTGAACCATATAAAATTGTTAATATTTGGCCATTTTTGAACCACAGAAATGGTGGTTTCATAAAATTCAACCTCACATCCACTGACTGGCTTGCTTTCATTTCGCTCCACTGCTGCCACGGTGGTGCAGCCTCATCTTGGTTCACCTGCTTTGCAGTGAGACCCAGATGGGAGCAGTAATCAGGACTTCTTGCCAGCGGACCAAGCGAGTTAATTCCCCGGGGTGGCATGTGATTCCTGTCTCTTCAACATCAAAACCTGATCTGTTTATTACAATCTAAACCAATTTTATGGAGCAGATGCTGTGTCCATGATGAAGCTTGGCAAGGACGCTGGAATCACTTAATCCTTTTAATGCAAGTTTGTTTTATTTTTCAGTTTCCAAGGTGGAAACCTGTGAACACAACCACGGGCAGTGTTCCTGGCACGCCTTCTGCACGGACTATGCCACCGGCTTCTGCTGCCATTGCCAGTCCAAATATTTTGGGAATGGGAAGCACTGTCTGCCTGAAGGTGACTGACTTGGGCTGGGGGCTGCTCTGTGTGGATATTCCTGCCATTTGTTTCCAGCTACCACTGTGAGCTCTGCTTTATGGGCCTCACACCTCCACTACTGGAATCAAAGTGCCAGCAACTTGCAGGTGCTCAATAAATGTTTGAGGAATGAAGAGGTTTGGGCTGATTTCTCAACTTGGCGATTACCTGGAAATCTCTCCTCTTTTCTGCCAGCTCATTACAGCCAAAGTAGAGGAGAGAAAGGGAGGGTGGGAGGAAGGAGATCACAGACAGGACTGTTTCATAGATGGATAATTGGTTGGTTAGGGAATTGTTAAAATGACTCGCTAAAAAGTACGTTTTGGGAGTTTTCAGTGGAATTATTTTATCTGTGTATGCCCATCCCCGGCCTGGACTATGGCTAAGGCTGAAGGATGTGCTGTCTTTCAGGGACACCTCATCGCATCAATGGGAAAGTGAGTGGCCACCTCCACGTGGGCCAAACACCTGTGCACTTCACTGATGTGGACATGCATGCTTACGTCGTGGGCAATGATGGCCGAGCCTACATGGCCATCAGTGACATTCCGCAGCCAGCTGCCAAGGCCCTTCTCCCCCTCACGTCAATCATAGGCCTGTTTGGTTGGCTCTTTGCTTTAGAAAGACCAGGCTCTGAGAATGGCTTCAGCCTCACAGGTGAGCAGGAACTCTGAGAGAGAGGACAGCCAGTGCTGCTTTGGGGTGTTGCTCCTTGGGCCGTGCTGTGGGTATTTATACAGTGAAGGAGGGTTTGCTCGTTTAATGTTCTAGAGCCATAGGTGTGTAGTTTTCTGTCCAACGGGTCGCTGGGGATGGTTTGGCCTCTCATGACTGCAGCTTGAAAAACAATGATTTCTTAACATTCCTGCAGCTGTTCTGAGAAATAGAATGATTCCATTTGGAACATTCATATTCTCTTACAACAGTTTGTTGAGGCATATTTGTCAGGCTTTGTTTAATTGAGTTATTATGCACAGATCTGTTGAACAGGGATGCAAAAATGGTACTTATAGGTCACATGGAGATGATTTTACTTCAGGGGGAAGGGTTATCTTTTCTCTCCTCCCACCCCCATGTCCCTGACCTATAATAGTATAGACCTGTGTTTCTAAGACTTTAATCTGCAAACAAATCACCTGGAGGTCTTGTGACCATGCAAATTGTGATTCAGTAGGCCTGGGTGGTATCTATGATTCTGCTTTCCTACAAGGCTCCCAGGAGAGGCTACTGCTGCTGGTCTTAAGGACCACCCTTTGACAGCAAGGGTGTATAGGACACTTCTTGGCTTCTCACTTCCCCACCCGAAAGAGCTTGTTTCCTGGTGGCTTTATCTTTATTGCATGTAAAATAAAGTGCTATGAGAAGTTTTCTCCCCACCTCCAACTGTAGAGCTCAGTGGCTGGTTTTTTTTTTAAGTTTATTAATATTTTTTTACATTCTATGATGTTGTGGAGCAGTTGGGGTCGAGGGTAGAGCTCAATAGCTGTTTATAGGATCTTGCCTTTCATCACCCCCACCTCCAACTGTAGAGCTCAGTGGCTGGTTTTTTTTTTTAAGTTTATTAATATTTTTTTACATTCTATGATGTCGTGGAGCAGTTGGGGTCGAGGGTAGAGCTCAATAGCTGTTTATAGGATCTTGCCTTTCATCAAGATTTGAATAAAACGTTGGGTCAAAAGTAGATAGATAAAAGTATTGGACACCCAGTAAAATTTGAATTTCAGGTAAACAATGAATAATTTTTTATCATAAGTATGTCCCAGCTATTTCATGGGACACACTTACATGAAAAATACATTCATTGTTTATCTGGAATTTAAATTTAAGTGGATCTTTTGGGTATGTATGTTTTATTTTGCTTGTTTATTTGTTTTTGTTGTCTGGCAACCTTACAAAAGTCAAAGATACTCCCATCTCACAGAATACATGATCCCACAAAGAGCAGCAGTGTGAGGTAAGGCAGGATGAAACCCACTCTTTAAGTAGAAAATTTGGGACATTTATGTCAACAGCTGAAAGTACTTAGTCTTAGATATCAGATAATCTCCTTAGGCACCATCTCCAACAGCAGTAGAGATTGGGAGGAGGAAATATGTGCCAGTACTGGTAATTATCGAAGCCAGTCCTCTCTTCTTCCCTGTGCTGAATTTGCTTTTTCCTCTCCAGGTGCTACCTTTGTCCATGACATGGAAGTTGCTTTCTACCCTGGGGAAGAGAGGGTTCGTATCTCTCAAACTGCTGAGGGGCTGGACCCAGAGAACTCTCTGAGCATTAAGACCAGCATTCAAGGCCAGGTGCCTCACATCCCTGAAGATTTCATAGTCATCACTCCTCCCTACAAGGAGTTTTACCGTTACTCAGACTCAGGTGTGTAACCAGGTTTCACATCTATAACGGGGATAGTACCTTCCTCCCAAGATAGTTATGAGGATTAAATGAGTTACTATATGGAATGTCCTAGAACAGTGCATGGCACATAAAATGAGCTTATTATCATTCTTGTTATAGATATTATCAAATATATAGTGTAAATGAGCAAAGTACTGGCTGCTATACACAAGAGCATCAAAATTCCTACACAATACTTTTAAATAATAACAATAATATAGCCAATAACAACATTGTCTATGTGGGTGGGTAGGGATGGTATAATTACATACCATTTTTAACCATCCTACTGTCTGGGGCATAGAAAACATATTGATGATTGGAATTTATATTTTTCCTGTAATCTTGTTTCAGCTAATGATCTCAGCATGTTTTAAAAATCATAGAGATGCTGCACAGTATTGTAAAACTAATGATAGATTTGGAGTCACAAGATGAGAATTCGTATCCTGAATTTGCCATTTAAAATCTATGGGGAGGATCACTTAACTTCTGAGAGCCTATTTTCTCAACTTTACCATGGGAATAAAAACACCTTTTCTGTGTACCTTACACAGTTGATAATGTGTGCTGTAAAACATTAGCTGCATGCAAGATACTGCTTCAATCACAGTTGCTGTGCTGTGCACAGTGGTTTGGTTTGACTTTTGACTTTCCTCTGACCCCTGCTTCTCCTATATGCATGAACTGGAAGCTGGGCAGGAGATGTAGGGAGGACAACGGGAGTGAAGACCTGTACTGTGCACACAATAGCCAGTGGCCAGATAACTGGCCTGGGCTCGACTCCTAGACTCAGGTTGAGAGAAGTGACCCTGTCCTTTCCTTTCTCTGGAAACCTTCAGACCTAGTGAAGTGCAAGACATTGGAAGCCATCACCTCTGTGCAATATAGAGGATGGATTGGTTAAAAACTTGGAGTGTAGAGTCAGACCGACTAGAGTTCTAGTTCCAGCTCTACCACATACCAGCCTTACTTCTTAGGCTGCTTACTTAGCCTCTGTAAGCCGCTGCTCACTGTGATCCTCACCTTGCTGGGCTGTTGTGAGCAATACATGAGGCGGTAGGTAGAGAGCACTTGGCATGGCTGGCACATTGAAATATTTATTCTTTGCATATAATGACAGCAACAACTGCAGTACCTCCTCCCAGCACTGTGGCTTTGTACCCACTCAGGCTCTTGGAGTTTCATTGCAAGTTTCCCATATAAACTTAGGGAATTCACAAGGGAACATGAAAAACTGTGCAGAAAAATTCATCCCACATGACAAACTCTGTATTTAATATTTTAAAATTACCAATTTGCCTGCATAATGTATTTATTGCAGTTGTGACCTCCACAAGTTCTAGAAACTACTTTCTCAGAACAAGTGCAGCCGAGCAAACACAGTCCTTCCACATCAACCAGAATGTCACTTACCAGGTGTGCAGGCACGCTACCAGACGCCAGGCCAGCCCTACCACCCAGCAGCTGAGTGTGAACCAGGTCATTGCCATGTACAGCGAGAGAGAAAGTATGCTCAGATTCTCTGTGACCAGTCAGATTGGCCCTGTTGAAGGTAAGGTCTTTTTTTGTTGTGGTTGGGCAAAAATTACATCCTATTTGAGTAACCTTAGAACAATTCACAAAGTTTACATAGTGTTACCGAGTTCCAGGCTCTATGTTAGTACTGGGTGTTAGGGCAAATAAAGCAGGGTCCCTGTCCTTAAGAGAGAGGCAAACGTGGAACTTTCAGAACAGCGTCCCTTCCAAGGTCAGGAAATAGAGCACAGTACGTGTGGCGGGTTTCTAACAACACCCAATTGTATGTGCCAATCAGTGTGGGGCACACAGCTGTGAACAAGGTGGGGCTAAGATAGGAGGGAGGGTGATGCTGACAAGTATTTGTCACAGTTTTAATAAGTGCAGGGTGCTGTGAGTCTAGTCTGGAGGTTCAGGAAAGAGGTCCCTGAGGAAGTGACATTTCAGCTAACACTTAAAGGATGAGAAGGATTTCATCAAACCAAGGTTGGGCAAAAAGCCAGTGCCTGGAAAAATAAGATGGAACTTCAAGTATGAAAAACCCAGACTAATACACTTAATGGTGAAAGACTGGATGCTTTCTCCTTATGATCAGACACGGGACAGTGATGTCTGCTCTTGCCACTTCTATTCAACACCGTACTGGAAGTTCTAGCCAGGGAAACTAGGCAAGAACATGAAATGAAGGTATCCAAATGAAAGAAGTAAAATATTTCTATTCTCAGATCTTTTATGTAGAAAATCTAAGGAATTCACCAAAAATCCCCATTAGAACTAATAAGTTCAGCAATGTTGCAAGGTACAAAATCAATATACAAAAATTAATTGTATTTCTCTATTGTAGCAATGAGCAAACTGAAAATGAAATTAAGCAATTCATTTAAAAAAATTCTCAGGAATACATTTTCTAAAAGACAGAATACTTATACATTGAAACCTATAAAACATTTTTGAAAAAGATAAACAAAGACCCAAATAAATGGGAAGATGTTCTATGTTGATAGATTGGAAGACTTAATATTGTTAAAATAGCACAGTATTCTCAAATTAGTCTATGGATTCAACATAATGTCTATTAGAATCTCAGCTGGCTTCTTAATGGAAATGGAGAAGCTGATTCTAAAATTAATTTGAAAATTCAAGGAACTCAGAATAACCAAACCAATCTTAGAAAAGAAGCATAACGTTGGAGGCCTCATACTTCTTAATTTCAAAACTTAGAGTAATCAAGACAACGTGGTCCTAGTGTAAGGTCAGACACACAGATCAATGGAAGAGAGAAGTAAGAATCCAGAAATAAACACTCACATTTACAGTCAATTGCTTTTTCAACAAAGGTGCCAAAACAATTCAATGGAGAAAGAATAGTCTTTTTAACAGATGGTTCTGGGACAACCGACTATCCACTGACAAAAGAATGAAATTGGTCCCCTACCTCATGACATGTGCAAAAATCAACTCAAAATAGGTCAAAGGCTGAATGTAAGAGCTAAAACCTTTAGAAGAAAACATATATTCCTGTGACCTTCAATTTGGCAATTGTTTCTTAGCTATGACATGAAAAGCATAAGCAACAAAAGAAAAAGTAAATCAGTTGGGTGTCATCAAAAATTTAAAAATTTGTGCTTCAAGGAACATTATTAACAAAGTGAAAATACAACCCATGGGATGGGAGAAAATATTTTATTTTATTATTATTTTTTTTTAAAAAGATGACCGGTAAGGGGATCTTAACCCTTGACTTGGTGTTGTCAGCACCACGCTCACCCAGTGAGCCAACCGGCCATCCCTATATGGGATCTAAACCTGTGGCCTTGGTGGTATCAGCACCGCACTCTCCCGAGTGAGCCACAGGCCGGCCTGGGAGAAAATATTTTAAACCATATGTTTCATAAGAGACTTATTCTAGAATATATATTACTACAACTCAGTAAAAAAGAAAAGATAAATCATTTACTTTAAAGATGAGCAAAAGATCTGGAAAGACACTTCTCTAAAAATGGTAAACAAATATCCAGTGAGCATACGAAAAGATGCTTGACATCATTAGTCATCAGGAAAATGCAAATCAAAACTACAGTGAGGGGGCCGGCCTGTGGCTCACTCGGGAGAGTGCGGTGCTGATACCACCAAGGCCACAGGTTTAGATCCCATATAGGGATGGCCGGTTGGCTCACTGGGTGAGCGTGGTGCTGACAACACCAAGTCAAGGGTTAAGATCCCCTTACCGGTCATCTTTTTAAAAAAAAATAATAATAAAATAAAATATTTTCTCCCATCCCATGGGTTGTATTTTCACTTTGTTAATAATGTTCCTTGAAGCACAAATTTTTAAATTTTTGATGACACCCAACTGATTTACTTTTTCTTTTGTTGCTTATGCTTTTCATGTCATAGCTAAGAAACAATTGCCAAATTGAAGGTCACAGGAATATATGTTTTCTTCTAAAGGTTTTAGCTCTTACATTCAGCCTTTGACCTATTTTGCATGTGGATGGCTATAATGAAAACAGGTAATAGCTGGTGCTAGTGAGGATGTGGAGCAATGTGGACCCTCATACATTGCTGGTGTGAGTGTAAACTGATGCAGCTACTGTGAAAAACAACAGCAGTTTCTCAACAAGTTAAACACAAAGTTACTGTTTGATAGAGCAATTTTACTCCTAGTTATATACCCAAGAGAAATGAAAACATGTCCCTGCCAAAAGTTGTACACAAATATTTGTAGCAGCATTATTCATAAAAGGCAAAAGGTGGGAGCAACCCAAATGCCCATTAATTGATGAATGGATACAAAAAGTGTTGTATATCCCTACAATGGAATATTATTCAGCCACAAAAAGGAATGAAGCACTTATACATGCTACAACATGGATGAACCTTGAAAACATCATGCTAAGTGAAGGTAGCCTGTCATAAAGGACAGCATGTTTTAAGATTCCATTTAAATGGCATGTTCAGAACAGGTAAATCCATAGAGACAGAAAGCAGTGGTTGCCCAGGTCTGGGGGAAAAGGGGATAGGGAATTAATAGCTAAAGGGTACAAGGTTTCTTTCTGGGGTGAGGAAATGTTCTAAAATTGATTGCAGTGATGATTGCACAACTCTGTGAATATACCAAAATACATTTAGTTGTGCATTTTAAATGGGTGAATTGTATGGTATGTGAATTACATCTTAATTGAAGAAAACAGCTGTGGAAACAAAACTCTAAAGCGTTGGTTCTCATATTCCAGCGAGCATTATCCTCACTTGTGGAAATTGGTTTAAAAAAAAGCTGATAAAAATGTTCTAGGCCTATCAAGGCACAAAAAGACATGTAGGAACCCTAAATGTGCCTTGCTAAGTGAAAGAAGCCAGCTTGAAAAGGCTATATACTGTATGATTCCAACTATATGACATTCTGGAAAAGGTAAAACTATAGAGATAGTAAAAAGGTTAGTGGTTGCCAGCGTTCAGGGGAAGGGAAAGGAAAGATGAATAAATGGAACACAGGGAATTTTTAAGGCAGAAACTATTCTGTATGATACTGTAATGGTGGATACGTGACATTAAACATTTGTTAAAACCTGTAGAACTATACAATACAAAAGTGAGCCCTAATGCAGACTGTGGATGTTAGTTCATAATAATAATGTATCAATGTTGGTTCATCACTTCTGATTTTTGTTATTTGGGCCTTCCCTCTTCTTTTTTTTTTTTTTTTTTTTGTTGTTAACGTAGCTAATGCTTTGTCTATTTTGCTTATCTTCTCAAAAAACCAACATTTTGTTTCATTCATCTTCTGTATTGTTTTTTGTGTCTCTATATCATTTAGTTCTGCTGTGATCTTAATTATTTCTTTCCATCTTCTAACTTTGGGATTGGATTGTTCTTTTTTTATAGTTCTTTGAGGTGTAGCATTAGGTTGTTTATTTGAAATCTATTTTTTTTTTTGATGTAAGCATTTATTGAAATAAACTTCCCCTTAGTACTGCTTTTGCAGTATCCTACAGATTTTGATATGATGTCTTTATTTTTGTTGGTTTTAAGAAATTTTTTGATTTCCTATTTAATTTCTTCTTGGATCAGTAGGTCACTCAGGAGCCTGTTGTTAAATTTCCATGTATTTGTATAGTGCCCTGAGTTTTACTTGTTAATTTCTAGTTTTAATCCATAGTGGTCTGAAAAGATACTTGAGATGATTTTTGTGGAGTATGCATAAAGCAAATTTACTTCACAGGGCCTAGTTTTCCAAAGCCTTGCAGTTTCAAATATTGATCTTGCAAAGGACAGGAAATTTTCCCCAGGCTATAGTCTCTGTTGTGAAATAAAGAATTGTAAAACAGCAAGGTTGCTTGCTCAAAGACAGACAGGTTACTGATTGATATGTAAAGATACTGGGAAATTGCTGTAAAAAGAGAATGTTTGCTAAGATCAAGCTTTTGTTGGTGGATCAACTTAACTTCTTGAAAATTGCATTATGGAATGTCACCTTGCTTTTTTTACTGAATGTTACCAGCTTCTATTGTTAAACTTGTTAAACTATACTTAGCAAAAACCCCACCTATGTTCTCTTCCTGTAACTTCCTGGTCTGGAGAATAAATGCGGAAAGAGAACCCCAATTCATGGTTAATTTCCCAAATGAAAGGAATGCCTCTATCTTGAGGGTTCCAAGAGATTAACCCCTATTTCGGGCTTCTCACTGCTCAGAAGAGATGGGCTTTGAGTAATCTTTGGTGGCTTCATCACCTAGGGGAACAGGGGTGACAAATCCATGGGAGGCAAAGCAACAGATTTTGATTTTTTTTTTGCAGTCGTTGAGACTTGATTTGTGACCTAAAATGTGGTCTATCGTGGAGAATGTTCCATGTGCTGATGAGAAGAATGTATATTCTGTGGTTATTGGATGAAATGTTCTGTAGATACTGGCCAGGTCCATTTGGACTAAAGTTTAGTTTAAATCTTGTGTTTCTCTGTTGATTTGTTGCCTGCATGATTAATCCAATGCTGAGAGAGGGGCATTCAGGTACCCAACTATTATCGTGTTTGGATCTATCTCTTTCTTTAGGTCTAACAATGTTTACTTTATACATCTGGGTGCTCCAGTGTTGGGTGCATATATACTTATGATTGTTATGTTTTCTTGCTGGATATACCCCTCTATCATTATATAGTGGCCTTGTCTCTTTTTATGGTTTTCAGATTAAAGTCTATTTTATCTAATATAAGAATAGCTACTCCTGCTTGTTTTTGTTTTCCATTTGTATGGTATATCTTTTTCCATCCCTTTGCTATTAGTCTGTGGGTGTCTTTAAAGGTGAGGTGAGTCTCTTGAGGACAGCATATAGTTGGTTGTAGCTTTTTAATCCAATCAGCCAGTTTTTGTCTTCTGTGTGGAGACTTTAATCTATTTACATTTAGGGTTGTTATTAAGAGGTATTGTCTTACTCTTGGCATTTTATCACTTTTTGTCTAGATATTTTAAATATCTTTTGTTCCTTTCTTCCCCTTTTATTATTTATCTTTGATGTTTGTTGGTTTTTTGAGGTGGTAATATTTAGTTTCTTTTTTCTCTCTCATTTGCATTTGTGTTTTACCAGTGAATTCTGTGTTTTGTGGTGTATTCATAGTAGTGATTTTTTTTTTTTTTTTCAGATTCCAGATGCAGGACTCCCTTAAGAATTTCTTGTAGGGCTGGTCATATGGTGATAAACTCCCACCATTTTTGTTTGTCTGGGTAATGTGCTATTTCTTCTTAATTTCTGAAGGATAGCCTTTCTGGGTATAGTATTTTTGGCTGGCAATTTTTTTTTTTTTTTTTTTTTAAAGATGACCAGTAAGGGGATCTTAACCCTTGACTTGGTGTTGTCAGCACCAGGCTCAGCCAGTGAGCCAACCGGCCATCCCTATATGGGATCCGAACCCATGGCCTTGGTGTTATCAGCACCGCACTCTCCCGAGTGAGCCACGGGCCGGCCCCTTGGCTGGCAGTTTTTTTCTTTTAATATTTTTAATATGTCATCCATTTTCTTCTTGCCTATAGAGTTTCAGTTGAGAAGTCTGCTGTTTGTCTGATGGGAGCTCCCTTATAGGTAACTTGACACTTTTCTCTTGTTGCTTTTAGGATTCTCTCTTTGTCTTTGAGCTTTGCCAGTTTGACTATAATATATCTTGGAGAGGATCTTTTTGGATTGAATCTATTGGGGATCTTTGAACTTCCTGGATCTGAAGGTCTGTGTCACTCCCTATACCTGGGAGGTTTTCCATTATTATTCCTTTCTCCTCCCCTTCTGGAACACTCAGGATTTGGATGTTTGTGTGCTTAAGGTTATCTGCTAGCTCTTAGACAATCTTCATTTTTAAAAATTCTTTGTTTTCCTTTTTTTCCTTGTCTGCCTAAGTTATTTCAAAAAGACCATCTTTGAGATCAGAAATTATTTCTTCTGCTTGCTCTAACCTGTTTCTTAGAGCTCTTATAGCTCTCTGTTGTGTTTTTTATTTTATTGAGTGAGTCCTCCAGTTCCATGAGTTCTGGTAAGGTATTCATCTCTTAGTAAATTTTCTCCTTCATATCCTGGATATGTTTTCTTATTTCATTGTGTTGTCTGATTATTCTCTTATCTTATTGAGTTTCTTTAAGGTAGTTACTCAGAACCCCTTTTCAGTCATTTCAAAGGTTTTCTGTTCTGTGGGGTTTGGTAGTTGAGAATTACTATATTCCTTTAGCGGTGTCATATTTTCTTGTTCTTTTTGTTTGTATTTCTGGCAACTCTACCTCAAGTTCTGCTTATCTGGTAGTTCAGTTGCTTCTTCTATTACTCTGGAGTGGACTTTGAGGAGAAATACTTCCTCCTCTTTTTCCAACTATACACCAACAAATTTGAAAACCTAGAGGAAATGGATAAATTTCTAGACACAGGAAAATCACCTAGACTGAACAGAAAACCTGAACAGACCAAGAACAAGCAATGAAATTGAAGCAGTAATCAGCAGTCTCACAACACCAGAAAAAGCCCAGGACCAGATGGCTTTACTGCTGAATTCTACCAAACACTTAAATGGGAAGTAATACCAATTCTCTTCAAACTACTCCAGAAATTTGGAACAGAGGCCACTCTTCCAAACGCATTCTATGAGGCCAGCATCACTTTGATACCAAAGCCAGACAAAGGTACAACAAAAAAAGAAAACTACAGGCCAATATCCCTGATGAACATAGATGCAAAAATCCTCAATAAAATATTAGCAAACCGAATACAGCAACAGATCAAAAAAACTATACACCATGATCAAGTGGGATTCATCCCAGAGATGCAAAGATGGTTCAATGTATGCAAGTCAATAAATGTGATATACCACATCAACAAACCAGGGACAAAAACCATATGATTATCTCAATAGATGCAGAAAAAGCATTTGACAGAATTCAACATCACTTCATGATAAAGACTCTCAGCAAATTAGGTATAGAAAGAAATTATCTCAATACAACAAAAACCATATATGACAAGCTCACCTCCAATATCATCTTGAATGAGAAAAAGTTTTCATCTTTTCCCTTAAGAACAGGAACAAGACAAGGATGCCCACCCTCACCACTCCTATTTAACAGAGTTTTTGAAGTATTCCAAAGCAGTCAGGCAAGAGAAGGAAATAAAGAGCATCCAGATTGGAAAGGACAAAGTCAAATTGTCCCTGTTTGCAGATGTCATGATCTTCTATATAGAAAAACCTAGACTCTACAAAAAAACTCTTAGAGCTGATTAACAAGTTTAGTAATGTTGCAGGATACAAAGTCAATACACAAAAATCAATATAGTTTATATTCTCCAATAACAAGCTAGCAGAAAAAGTGATCAAGAAAGTAATCCCATTTACAATAGTCACCAAAAAAATAAAATACCTAGGAATCAATTTAACCAAGGAGGTGAAAGATCTCTACAATGAGAACTACAAATCACTGCTGAAAGAAATTAAAGAAGACACAAAAACATGGAAAGACATCCATGCTTTTGGATTGGAAGTATCAACGTTGTGAAAATGTCCATACTACCCAAAGCAACCTACAGATTCAATGCAACACCCATCAAAATAGCAATTACATTCTTTGCAGAAATAGAAAAAAGAATCCTAACATTCATATGAAACAACAAAAGACCCCTAATAGCCAAAGCAATCCTGAGCAAAAAAAAAAAAAAAAAAAAGCGAGAGGCATAACACTACCTGACTACAAATTATACTACAAAGTTATAGTAACCAAAACAGCATGGCACAGGCATAAAATGGATGTTTAGACCAATGGAAAAGAATAGAGAACCCAGAAATCAACCCACGTACTTACAGCCAAATGATCTTTGACTAAGGCAACAAGTACATACATTGGGGAAAAGATTGCCTTTTTTTTTTTCCTTTTTGTCTTTTTTCGTGTCTGGCAATGGATTGCAACCCTCAGTGTCACGCCCGTACCGGACTGGGACTGGCAACGGGATCGCAACCCTCGGTGTTGCTCCCACACCTCGCTCAGCCAGTGAGCGGGAACCGGTCTGTATGTGGGATCCGAACCCTCGGCGGGAGCGCAACCGCACTCCCAAGCGGCGCACTGTAGTAGTGCGCCACCGGGCTGGCCCCAAAGATTGCCTTTTTAATGGTGCTGGGAAAATTGGACATCTGTTTGCAGAAGAATGAAACTAGACTAGCACCTCTTGGCATGTACCAAAATCAACTCAAAATGGATTAAAAACTTAAGTTTAAGACCTGAAAGTATAAAATTACTAAAGGAAAACATAGGGGAAACACTTCAGGAAGTAGGACTGGCAAAGACTTTATGAATAAGACCCCAGAAGCACAAACAACAAAAGAAAAAAAAATGGATTTTGTCAAACTAAAAACCTTCTACACAGCAAAGGAAACAGTCAACAGACTAAAAAGACAACCCTACAGAATGGGGGAAAATATTTGCAAACTATACATCTGACAAGGGAGTAAAATCCAGAGTATACAAGGAACTCAAACAAAACAAGTATAGAGTAAAAAAACAAATAACCCAATTAAAAAATGGGCAAAGGAGCTGAATAGAACTTTTTCAAAGGAGGACATACAAATGGCCAACAGGTACTTGAAGAAATGCTTGACATCACTAATCATCTGGGAAAAGCAAATTAAAACCACATTGAGATATCATTTCACCCCAGGTAGACTGGCCATTATTAAAAAGACAGAGAATAACAAATGCTGGTGAGGATGCAGAGAATGGGGAACCCTCCTACACTGCTGATGGAACCATAAATCAGTACAGACATTATGGAAAACATTATATAGTTTCCTCAAACAACTACAGATAGAACTGCTGTACCATCCAACATTCCCACTGCTGAGTATATACCTAAAGGAATGGAAATCATCACGTCAAAGGGGTGCTTGCACTCCCATGTTTATCACAGCTCTATTTACAATAGCCAAGAGTCTGAACCAATCTAAATGTCCGTTGAGGGACGACTGGATAAGGAAAATGTGGTATATATACATGATGGAATACTATTCATCCATAAAAAAGAATGAAATTCTGCCATTCACAGTAACATGGATGAGCTTAGAGATAATTAAGTGAAATAAGCCAGGCACAGAGGGAAAAATACCACATGTCCTCATAAGTGAGAGCTGAGAGAGAAAGAAGGAAGGAAAGAAAAACCATAATGGTGCATTGGAGTTGCAGAGGGAGGGAACAGAGAACTAAGGTTGCCAGGAGTGGGGAGGGGTGGGGAGGGCAGCTGGGGAGAGGTTGTATTGGGGACACAGAGAGTAATTGCAATCCGAGGTGGTGGGCCTGCTAATAGTATTGATCCCATCATCACATCTTGCACACAGGAGCTGTTGGTCAGCTATGTGGCCCATGAATATATATAATCAATAAAAATAAATATTGGTTCATCAGTGAAAACAAGTATACATATTAATGCATTATGTTAATACTTATAATAGGAAAAACTGCAAATGGGGGGAGAGCTGGGGGCATGTGGGAACTCTGTACTTTCTGCTCAGTTTTTCTGTAAATCTAAAACTGTTCTAAAAAGTAAAGTCTGTTTATTAAAAGAAAAAAAAAAAAAAAAAGTCCTAGGCAAGCCAGAGAATGAGCCTATGAAATCAGGGAACTCTACAGATAGGAAATACCTTTGTCAGATCCAGGGGACATTTTAATCCTGAAAACCAACAGGTTTCATGTTATCCCCTAGAATGCAGGAAGCATGTGAGAAGGTAGAAAATATCTCCCACATTCATTCTCTCTCTTGATACTGTTGAGTCTGTAATCTGCCTCAGAGAGGGGATTTGGTAACTGATGAGCGGTTCTGTGCTTTGTTACTGGAGCTGAGTGCTCCTTGAGCCTCCGCAGGCTCACTGTGGAAGGTCATTTCAGCAATATGATAACAAGAGATTAAAGTAAGAGGACTAGGCTCTCCTTTAGGATGCAGAAATGACTTGTAATGAGAATCCTGAATTTGTTAGTTTGGTTGGTTGGTTTGGTTTTAGGAAACTTGGTCGGAGATGTAGGCATTGGGTGTCCAAAGATGGGATTTTAAGATAGTGGATTAATACATGAAAATGTCAGTTGATTTTTGTTTTCTTTTATTTCTTTGTTTTTTACTTTTTAAAAATTTTTATTGAATCAAAATTCATTATACATATTTTTCGGGTTCAACACTGAGATATGTTGATCAAATCAATATTACTAGCATATATATTGTTACAAATCATAATTATTCTTTATTCCCCTTGTCCAATCTCTCCTCATCCCCCCAACCCTCCCCTTCCCCCCTCTAATTGCCCTAGATTTCTTTTCTCCTTCTAAAAGAGTAATGGTTACTCTGTTGATTGGTTGCCTAGATGATCTTTCCAATGCTGAGAGGTGTGGTCAGGTCCCCTAATATTATCATAGAACAGATGCTTATTCTGTCACTCTGGAATGGGCTTTGTGGAGAAAGAAATCCTCTTCTTTTCTTTGGTCTCTGTTGGTGACTCTCCTTGTGTGAATGCACTCCAGTGGCTGGCAGACCATCTGTGTGGTGGTTATAGCATCTAGGCGCTTTCATGGCAGCCATGGTTATTTTGGTGGCTGTGGTGGGCCACCCACGTGGAGGTGATGTTTTTGGCATGCTCCTTGGTGCAGGCAGTGTGCCTGGTTGTGGGGAGTGTCTGGTCCCCGGCTCCATACCTCAGGTCCCCGGGAGGGCCCTGAGGCACTGGCACAGTGTGCCTGGTTGTGGGAGAGGGTTCCAGTCCCTGGATCCATACCTTGGGTCCCCAAGCAGGCCCTGAGGTGCTGGCACGGTGTGCCTGGTTGTAGGAGGGGGGTCTGGTCCCCTTCTCCATGCCCAGGTCCCTGGGTGGGCTCCGTGGCACTGGCGCAGTGTGCCTGGTTGTGTGTGGGGGGGTCCAGTCCCCTTCTCCATACCTCAGATCCCCAAGCAGACCCCAAGGTGCTGGCATGGTGTGCCTGGTTGTGGGAGGGGGGTCCGGTCCCCAGCTAGTAAAGAAAAGATTGTTATTGCAGATTTCTCAAGAAGATACTTAAACAGAAAGTACTGGGGAAAACATCCTTCACTTTTAAATATCCAGTTCTGCCCTTCACTGGGTGTAGGCACTGATCTATAAAAACAGCCATTAGTGGAGACCCTTCCAAGCCATAGAGTACCATTCAGATTCTGGAATCATTTAGGGGAAAGTTACATCACTGGGTGTATATTTCCTAGAGTCTACCAAATGGGAATAAGAAAGGGTCAGAGAAAGCCAGCAAACTGGCAGTACCAAGTTGCTGATTTGTCTTTATTGAATTTTATATTATTCTCCCTTCTTCCCAAGTCAAATAATAACAACAATGAACTATATATAGCAAAGGATGGTTTACTTGGTGTGGAGCACTGTTCTAAGTACCTTGCATGAATTAACTCATTTAATCTCTACAACAGCCTCTACCCAATGGGGGCTATTATTAATATCCATCTTACATATGATGAGACTGAGGTATAGAGAAGAAGTAAGGTGACTGGGCAGAGCTAGCTGGTGGTGAGCTGGGTGAGCTCCGCTGTATGGTTTTCCTGAAAATACAGATGTAGCACAGGCTCCAGGGCCCAGACTCTTAACCCCTCACAGCCCTGCTGCTTCAGGCAGACTCTGCTGGCCTCTTGACTGCCTCATAATTTAGACCAAATTTCAAAAGAGGCAATATGTGTTTTTTTTTTTTCTCCTTTTTGTCTTTTTTCGGTGCCGGCAACGGGATCGCAACCCTCGGGGTCACGCCCGCACCTCGCTCAGCCAGTGAGCGCTGTGAGCGCACCGGTCATCCCTATATGGGATCCGAACACGCGGCGGGAGCGCTGCTGCGCTCTCCAACGGCGCCCCGGAGCCG
>NW_007730727.1:261166-274432 GCF_000696425.1 Galeopterus variegatus
CTTTTTTTTTTTTTTTTTTGTCCTTTTTGAGACCGGCTGCACAGCACTCAGCCAGTGAGCGCTGTGAGCGCACCGGTCATCCCTATATGGGATCCGAACACGCGGCGGGAGCGCTGCCGCGCTCTCAAGCGGCGCACTGTAGCAGTGCGCCACCGGGCCGGCCCGCAATATGTGTTTTTAAACCCTTTGTGTTTAAACCCTAACTCATTCACCCATTAGAGTACCGTTCATCCTATCTGAATAGGAGAAAAATGGGGGAAAAAAATTTGTTCCCCTCTGTGTGCCTAGCAGTCTTCTTAAGAGCCTTCCACTTTTTCCAGAGGGGGCTATTATCTGGTTGGAATGCAGAGAAAACAGCACAGCTGCCTGCCCCTGATGTGGGAGAGCCGTGCTTTCCCAGGGTTCAGGATGCAGAATGAGCCTCTTTCCCAGAGAGTAATCAGAGCCTGCAGCCCTTGCTGGCCCCCAACCATCAGCGCCCTGCTACGAGTGTTTGAGCTTCAAGTGTGGTTGGCTGTTTTTGTGGGGTCATAGAACAGGATCTAGGAATGCTTTCACTTCAGGGGTCCTGCTAGCCAGTTGAGATGTGGGCAGAGGACCTTGCGGTGAAGCTGAGCGTGCTGTTCCTTTAAGGAAAACTGCTCTTT
The DNA here is from genome assembly GCF_000696425.1 of Galeopterus variegatus. Taxonomy (NCBI): domain Eukaryota; kingdom Metazoa; phylum Chordata; class Mammalia; order Dermoptera; family Cynocephalidae; genus Galeopterus; species Galeopterus variegatus. Next base: position 261,814 of record NW_007730727.1, read on the forward strand.
TCTCCTTGCTGAAATGAGTAAATTAGTTCCAGCCCCTCTGTCAGAGAGTCAAGCAGTTTCAGGGAGTGAGGGCGAAATATGAAATGTCTTAACAAGGACATTGCCGTTCTTTACTTACTATAATAGGAGAAAAGCAGGCGAGCCATAGAGAATGAAAGTGGAATGGTTTCGGAAATGTATTTTAAAAATGTTTTTGGAAGCCAAGTTCAGTGAACAGGGCCCGCACAGGAGAGCTCTGTGCTTGGTTTGGTGTCCTGCTGTCACTGTCTGGAAATTCTTAGTCTTTGAACAAGGGACACCACATTTTCATTTTGTACTGGGTTTGTCAAATTATGTAGTTGGTCCTGTTAGTGTAGTGCATTGTAAATCAGTAATGTGTAGTTATGTACGTTTTCTCCTCAATTTCATTAAGAATAGTGTATCCTGTTCAAGTTTGCAAGTCAAATTTTGAGCTGCATTTTTTTTCTTTTAATGCCTAGCAGGGTGGTAAGCTCCTGACGTCCATGTGAACTCACTAATCTTTGTTGGAATGTGCCATAGTGAAATTCTGATGCTGGAAAGTACTGAATAAGAAGGCTGAGCATTACTATTTATAAATAAACACATTTTGAAGATTACTTCTCCCTTTGGTGGGGTAGGCCCGGCATTTTGTACAGAAACTGCTCTAAAAATGGAGAAATAATAATGGGGGGAAATCAGGTTCTTGTCTTACATTGAGCCTGCAGGGAGGGCATGACCTGTTGTTCTCAGTCGTAGCACGTGCTGGAAACTGACTCAGAAACTTGGTCTGTACTCTCCAGTTAGCACAGCAACAACAGCCCCAGTGCTGTGCTTCCTTCCCATCTGCCAAGACATCCAGAGGGAGGCCCTTCCATGGGTGTCTGTGTGATTTGGGGAGCTAGGTTTATGCTGACATATTTGTCATCTTTTAAATAAGAGGATGTGTTGCATATTTTTATTCTCTGGACACAAACAAACCTACTGAAGGCAAGAAAAGGTACTAGTTCTCTGTAGGGTAGGCAAGAGGAAGTTATTCTGCAATTTAAAACTGAGATGCAGATAATCCACCCTAAGTATGGTTATTAATAATTTAGAACGGTCTCCAGGCGTGCCACAAAACACAGACGAGCGTACGGTCAGTTCCAAGGACTCTTCTATCTCCTTTCTTTCCTGCCATTCTCTTTACAACAGCCAAATTGTGCTTTTGTTTTTTATTTCCTCCCTACCCAGAGGAATCAGACCCCACTCCAGTGAATCCTTGCTATCGTGTGACACATGGATGTGACAGAAATGCACGGTGCCTTCCAGGGACAGGTGTAGACTACACCTGCGAGTGTGCCCCTGGATTCCAGGGAGATGGGAAGAATTGTGTGGGTAAGAGCCATATTCTGTGTTTCTCTCATGTAGCCTTTGTTTTCACTTTGCCTTCTCCAGCATTGTGTCTGTGGAAGACAAGTGTCTGTCGTCTTTGAGATCTCCACTGAACAATGATTTTAGCAGTTATTAATCTGAATGGAGTTATTTAAAAACTAAAGCACAGTCTGGTTAGTTTGGAAAGGATAGTTTGGAGGCAGGTATTTTGGGGTGGGGCTATGAAAAGGAAACATCTATTGCAATTCCTAGATATTTTGAGTTAAATTTTGTGATATCGAACCTCTATTAAGTAGTTCTTAGATTTACTAAAAGACACGTTTTCTGGTGTTCTTTAAGTTTCAGACACTGTGTTTCTTTCACCTATTATATCCCCAAAAGCCACAGTAGAAATTCCTTCATATTTTAAAGGAAAAATTGTTACAGAGTGTTTTCTTTCTAAATATTTATTATTATTATTATCATTATTATTATTATTACTTTTGACTGGTAAGGGGATCGCAACCCTTGGCACGGTGTGGTCTGCACCACGCTCAGCCAGTGAGCGCACCAGCCATCCCTATATAGGATCCGAACCCGCAGCCTCAGCGCTACCAGCGCCGCACTCTCCCAAGTGAGCCACGGGGCCAGCCCTAAATATTTATTATTTTTAAATCATCTAAAGATTCTTAGAATATTCATTAAAAATGGTTTCCCTGTGGCTTATACTTGAATGACCCGAATTTTTTATTATTTCTGATGTGCAACATGCATCCATATGTGAGGCTTAGAAATCCTACGTTTTCATTCCTGTTTAGTCCACTAACCATTGCTCCCACTGAAGCATCGTAGATGTGAGAAAACATTTGAGTTTTCAGACCTTCCACTCCTGGGACCTTGATTTAAGCAGCACTTTAATGCTCTCATTTCTCCCCAGACATAAATGAATGTGACACTGGCTCCCATCGCTGTGGCCCCAACTCTGAGTGTATCAACTTTAAGGGAAGTTACAGGTGTGAGTGCCAGAGTGGTTATGAGTTAGCAGATGACCGGCACACTTGCATCTGTGAGTACCAAAGTCCTTTCTCTTTTCGGCCAAAATGGTGCCGAATCTTGCTCTTTAATTCATTAATGTTTCCACTTCTGCTGTACAGAAGCTCTACTGTATGGTTTTCTTGAAAACACAATTTACACTGAAATAACCCAGAGCTATGGCTCAGTTCAGCCCTGTTTGTTTATTTTCATTGTTTTCTCCTAAATAGATATTTTTGGTGTTGAGTTATCAAAGGATGTTCACCTCAGTTGGGATTCCTGGTCCAATCATCTAACAAGACTATGAGACTATGTAGTAAACACCCTCAGCTCTAGTTAGAGCTTCAGTGTTTCTCAAATTAGAAGGAGGTAGATTTGTAATTCACAGATGCTTGTCCCATTTGACCAACCAAATAGCTCCATGTGTAATAAATATACCCTTTCTATGGTTCCAAAAAATACTTCAAAAAATACTTTAGACCTAAAAATGGATTCAAAAGAACTAGAATACCAAATTCATCCCATTGGTAGAGCTCTATGGTAACAGAGAAAGTAAACTCTTTAATCCAGTGGGATAAGAAAATAGCAATAATAGTAGAAATAGTGTGTGCACGTGTATGTGTGTGCACGTGTGAGTATGTGTGTATAGCAATGGTTCTGGAGGGTTATAAACTTCAATCAAGAACTGTTTGTATGACTGATCCTCATGCCTAATATTTTAACCACAAACCCATGCCAGCACTTGTCAAACTTTAATATGCATATGAACCATCTAGGAATCTTGCTAAAATTCAGATTCTGACCCACTGGCTCTGGGGCAGAGCCCGAGAACCTGCATTCCTTACAAGCCCCAGGTGTGCCAATTCTGTTTGTCTGTTGATCATGCTGTGCTGTGAGGAGTCAGGCTTACCCATTCACAGATCTGAGCTCTTGGACATGGCTGCCTTCTCTTTTCAGTGATTGCCCCACCTCCCAGCTCTTGTGAGGATGGTAGCCACTGTGTTCCTGCTGCGACGGCCCGGTGCATTCACTACAGAGGCAGGAAGTTTGGCTGTACCTGCCTGCCTGGCTACACTGGTGATGGACACCAGTGTGCCGGTGAGTAGCTGTGGGTCAGCACATACCCATATAGGCAGGACCTCTCCCTTCCTTTTCAAACAGCCTTGGAATTGCCAAAAGAAAGAGAAAAAACATGCTTTGAGTCAGAAAGGGGGGCCAAGGGTGGTTTCCTTTGGACGAGGTTGGTGAGCACATATGGTTGTCCTTGGATGAGGCTTCCCTGGAGTGCTGGGGAGCCACACTTCCAGCTGTGACCTTCTGTTCCTTGGAGCGAGTGTAGGCTGGAGGAACTTAGGGCAGCTTGCACTCTTCTGTCCCCCTGTTAGGAAGTCTCTGTCTGTCACCCTGTTTGGTTAATGGCTTAATTTGGCACTTCTAGTTGTGCTGTTCTCCTGGCGGAAGTGATATATTTTAAGCAGTCTCTAAGTACACATGCAATTCTTTCTCTCTAATTTTTTCCTGTCTTCTCCCAAAAGAGAAGAAAAGAAAGAACTCCATGGATATAAAAAGATATTAATGCATACCTAACTCCTCAAAACTTCTAGAAATTTAACTATCTTTAAGGCTTCATACAGTATTTTTCAAAATCATTAAACCAGAAGGTAGGGCTTATCGTTCAAATGTAACTTAGAAATAATGTGTGAGGTTGTTATTTAAAGTCTAGACATAACTCTCTGGGTATAAATGTTCGTGAAACCAGGATTAGTAGTACTTTAAAACAGAGATTATCCAGTAAATCTACATAAACCACTAAAAATTTTCTAAACATGCCAAATGGTGTGTGGTCAGATTGAAACTCAGTTTCACGTCAGTTACACAGTTGCAGTAAAACAAGACACTGAGGAGAGAATGATGGGGAAGGCATTTGGAATGGGAACTGGCCTGTTTTGGTAACATAACCCTAGAAGTCAGGCTTTTCCCCTCTCCTTGAATCGCTGTTTGCATCTGCCGCCACACACCTGGCTCGCTGAGCTGATTTGCTAAGAGCAGCCATGTAACTCCTGGGAGCTTTGCAGCGGATCTCAATAGCACGGGCCCCTTTTCTCCTTGCCAGATGTTTGGTTCTCTCTCTTCTCCTGTTCCTTTTTTCCTTTGGTTTCAGCAGGACAGGCTGACTAGACAGGTGTGTAACGGCAGCAGAGCCCTCTGCTCCCCCAGCTGTGGCAGGCCACTGGGCATTGTCTGAGCCTTGTTCTTCAGGTCTCCACTTCTGTACAGAAGCTCCGCTGTATGGTTTTCCTGAAAATACAGTTTATATTGAAGTGACCCAAAGCTCTGGCTCTGTTCAGTCCTGTTTTGGTTTTTTTTTTTTTTTTCCTAAATAGATATTTTTGGTGTTGGGTTATTGAAGGATGTTCACCTCAGTTGGGATTCCTGTGTGTCTTGGTATTTGGCCTGGTCATGTAACAAGACTATTAACCTCTTTAACAAACACCCTCAGCTCTAGTGTTAGATAAAGCTCAAGTGTTTCTCAAATTAGAATGAGGTCAATTTGTAATTCACAGATGCTTGCCCCACTTGACCGAAGAGCTCCATTTGTAACAGATATATTCTTTACAGGTAGAGGATACCATCTACAGGTATGGGGGGGGGGTCAAGGTAAGGTACAGAAGCCCAACAGTGGGAATAACTTATTAAACTTATTATTCAGTTTGATTTAACCAGATACCAGCTCTCAGAAGTGAGACTACACAGAGAAAAATAAATCTTTTCTGTAGAATTTTATATTTAGACATCTGGCTGCTCAGCTCTCCTGCTTTTAAGGTATTTAATTCCTTGGCTCTGTTTTTTAAAGCAAAGAAGTTGAAATTAATTGCAGCCTAGATATGATGAATATTCATAACCAGAATGTTAATTTAGGTTGGATGTTTCTTCCTCTAATCTCTTCTACAATCATTTTCTCTACCTTCTTTATGCTTCCAGTTGTCCTGCAAGACTTAGTTTACTTTAGAGAGTCATATTAGGACCCTGAAATTGGCTACTTTTCCATGCTGGGAATTTCAGAGTATTGCTATTCTTTGTTGTTATTGTCCTTTCTTATTTCTGTCATTTTCAGTTGTCCCTATTTTTTCTGTGGTTCTCTACTTTCAGGAGTCTCTCTTGAACCCACAAACTTAAAAACATTCCAAGCCCATCAATTGCTTCCCCAGTGTATTAGTTATCTATTGACATATAAGTTATTCTGAAATATAACAGTTTAAAACAATACATATTTATTATCTGTGGATCAGGAACCTTAGGAGTGGCTTAGCTGAGTCCTCTGCTTTGGGATTTCTCACAAGGCCGCCATCAAGATGCCCGGTAGGGCTGAGGTCTCATCTGAAAGTTTACCTTGGGAGAGATCCTCTCTTGGTATGGACAGGATTCAGTTCCCTGAGGGCTGTTGAACTGAGAGCCTCAGTTCTTTGCTGGCTGTTGCCTGCCTTCTGTTTCTTGTCCTGTGGTCTTCTCCAACGTGACAGCTTACTTTATTAAAGCCAGTGAGTGGAGAAACTCTGTTAGCCAGATGGAAGTCATAATCACAAAAAGGACATCCCCTCAATGTTGCTTTATTGTACTGGTTAGGAGCAAGTTACTCGAGGGGAGGGGATTACACAAGACCATGAATATCACTAGGTAGGGACCACTGGGAGCCATCCTAGAGGCTGCCTAGCACAGCCAGTTACCCTGACGTTGCCTTCCAAGCTTTCAGGTTGTGGGGTAGTAGAGAATGATTGAATAGTCATTTTCCTAAAGATCCATGCATAAGTCAGGCTAGGCTAATCATGAAAGTAACCTGTGGAAAAAAATATATAAAAATATCACTATAGAAGTGTGTATGTGTATATTTAAAGGCATTCCACTGTGTACATGTGTCTCAGTCCTCAAAGAATATTTGATGGAGACTCTATTCTGTGGGAAGTATGCATTCTTGAAGCACACACTTTTTTACTCCATCAAACTAGCAATGACAGGGTGTGTGGGTTTTTCTCCAGCCACACTTTGTTAAAAAGCAGGCTCTCTAGAGAGGCTGCCTTGGATTTGGGTTCTTAATCTGTTATGAGTCACTAGCAAGAGGATTTCATCCAAGCAGTTAAATTTCCTGCAGCTTCCCTAGGTCTGGATTGATTTCAGCCCTGTATTGGTGTGAGCTGAATATTTCTCAGGCATGCTTGTCCTCTGGGTCTCGGTGACTTTGCCAGGTACAAAAGCAGATTGTCCTGAGTTCGGACCTTCCCAGGGAGGAGTGAGCGTGAGTGGAGGAAACCGGGATACAGATGCCTGTTACATAGAGACGTCATTGCTCAGGAAGGGGACGAGGGCAGGTACTGATGTGATTCTCTCTCAGGTTTTCAGATCTAAAAATGCAGATGTTGGGTGAAACATGGCAGAGTGAGAGTGGTCTCAGGAGGAGACAAGAACATGGCTCAAAAGGAAGAAGTTTATCATATTCAGTGCGTGCCACACAGGGGCACAGTCAGCAGGGTGCTCAACCAAACACATGTGGGCAGAAACAGAGTGGGACCTGTGAGCTGAAGCCTTTAACGGGGTCCAGGGTGGGGTTGAGGGCTCAAAGGCAAATGGCGGTGTGGGGGAGATGGGGAGCTGGAGTCCAGGGGTTGGGGTTGATATCAGGGGGTTCCAGCTGGGCTTGTTCAGAATTAGGGCAGTGAGAAGGATGTTAAAGCACCAAACCATGAACTCAAAAAGGAGGCTTTTAAATACGTTTTTCAAACTGGTTCTGTTCCAGCTAAATAGCTGCTGGGTGGAGAACTATGCTGGGATTGAGAACCTCACCTTACCTGAATGATAAAGGGGCCCCTCTTTCCGTGAGCACTGTGTCTTGACCTCAGCCTTCTCTCAGTCCCTGTAGACTCCTTCCAGGGTTTGTTAGGCATAGCTGGTGGCCCCTGCCCCCAACAGGTACTTGCCCAGGGGCTGAAAGTCTTTCCATATTTCTCTCTTGACATCTGACATCCTGTGAAATAGGGAGGAGTTCTTCTTTATACAAAAGCTCTGCCCTCATCCCCAGCCTCTCAGTGTCCACGCTCCCGAGGAGAGGCCTTAGCCGGCTCTGAGCCCCGGAGCGGCTGACTGGACCCTCCTGTTCCATCATGCTGTGAGGCCCTCCAAGGCGGGGTTGGGGACTTCAATTCAGGAGCCTTAACCTTCTCTAGCTTTCTAGGGACAGGGATTTCTCACTTGTGAGGCCCTCAGGGACTTTCTTCTCCTCCTCGGTCACTCATAACAGTTCCTGTCTACCTTAAACTTTGATATCTACCTACGATGGTGAAAACAGTGTCTGTGGGAAGGAGGGCTGCTCTTTCAGATTTGGTCCGAATTCCTAGGCCATAGGTTCTAGGAACGTCAGTGTTTGGGTAGCTCTGGGGAAGCCCCTCTCTCTTAGTTCAAAAGGAACCATAAGAAACTGCTCCGTGGGTTCCAGAAATAGGCTCTGTGTCTCAGGAATTCCTGCTTCCTGTCATTGCTTGGGGTTCCTGTTACCATTTCAAGTGCTTTTAGCATATGTATTGTGAATAGCTTTAATTTCCTGCATTTGGCTGGATGTTAATTTTTACAGCGTTGGTTTTATAGCCAGTTTTACAGCCTCTTCCAGGCCCAAGGAACTAGATGATCACCAGCTTTGCCCAATTGGACATTTGAGTTGTCCTTTTTTTTTTTTTTTCCTTTTTGTCTTTTTTCGTGACCGGCAACGGATCGCAACCCTCAGTGTCGCGCCCGTACCGGACCGGGACCGGCAATGGGATCGCAACCCTTGGTGTTGCGCCCGCACCTCGCTCAGCCAGTGAGCGGCCGGTCTGTACGTGGGATCCGAACCCTCGGCGGGAGCGCTACCGCGCTCCCAAGCGGCGCACTGTAGCAGTGCGCCACCGGGCTGGCCCTGAGTTGTCCTTTTAAGGAGAGAGAGAGAGAGTCAATCTCAAGCATAATGAAATAGGATAATAGTGGTTTATTTGGGGGTAACCAGAACACCTTGTTTCTAACCTTACAAATGAACTCGTGTCTACTTTCCTGCCTTTGTAGCTGAAATGAAGGTGACCATGGAAGCAATGTTTACTGAGGAATGTTGCTTTAACATGTTTGCTTCATGGTACCTGAGAAAGCACCTTTGTTATGAGGAGGTGGCTCAGTTAGAGTGTGGTCAGAATCAGGGTGATAGGGACAACCCTAGAAGGGATTTCATCTGGGTCATGGGAGGCTGGGTGAGGAGCCACCTCTGTTCCCAGACCATTCACATCAAATTTAGGGCTGCAAATCTCTGTCTTCCCTTGTTGATGTGTCTCTACTGTGGACTCCACCAAACTGATGCCGTTCACTCCCATTTTCTAGTTTTCACAATGATCATCCATCCTACATTTTTTTCTATTCACACCTTTAAAAATCATTTCTGGTCGTTATTGTGGATGTGACAACTGCTTTCATTTTCAGCCAAGCCTTGATCAGACCTACACTCTTTGTTTATCCTCCTTTTACTCTGGAAGACTTCCTGTCTCTTAACATAGCTTATCTCATCCATTGGGCATTAGTTTTAACAATTCAACTCTGAAGGTTTTTCTTTTTTTTTTTTATATGGGGGGAATGTGACTTGGCTATTGTCAGCATATGCTGATTTCAGTAAATAAAATAGAAGGAATATAAATTGGCTTTTGTTTGAAGTATCAGGATTTTGAAGTTTTGAGAAATATGATTGTGAAAAATAATCCTCATGCTACCACAAGGAGAGTGTAGGGGCCTGAATTGTTTACACTGATATGCCTGATAAATTTATATTTTATTGTTTTATGTATTCTTTCAAAACCCTTGATAATATTTTTCTTATATTTTTTTCTCTTTCTTCTAAAAGTGGGAAGTAAATACTTGTTTCACTGGGGGTCCTGGATAGTAGGATTCTGATTAGGCAAGACTGAATGTGCTTCTTAGTTGAAAAAGTATGTGGGCCTCACTTGGCTCCTTTGCATCAGAAATGAATATTATAGGGAAATGGTGCCAGCAATGAAAGGAAAAAACTATTGTTACATATACTTACCTTTACTGTGGTATTACTGAAAGGAAATTAATGGTTTATAGTCTAAAGGTTAGTTCAAAGGTACTAACTTCCTGGAATTCACTGTAGATGAAAGATGCTCTAGAAGTATACTGCAGGATATTTTTTTTCTGAGAGTGACCACACATTTGATTTCTACACTGAACATTCCTAGTGTAATGTGTTGACTTGCAGGTTCCTCGACTTTCTTTTTTCTATTAAGCTTACCTTTAGGTGTCAGCATTTCTTCTGAAGTTGATAGCTCAGCTTCAATCCATGTGTACTGAGACCATGTAGCAGTGTGAACTGTGCAATGAAGTCATGCTGTTCCTTTCTTCCTTTCCCTTTCTCTCTCTCTCTGTCATTGTTTCTGACCTCTGTAGATATTGATGAATGCTCAGAAAACAGATGTCATCCTGCGGCTACCTGCTACAACACTCCTGGTTCCTTCTCCTGCCGTTGCAAACCTGGCTATCATGGGGATGGATTCCAATGCACACCTGGTGAGGTTTGGAGGGCCAGATTAGGCACATAAATCTCATAAGGCTCTTTAATGGTATATTTCTATGACACTCAGCCCATCTTTTGGGGGGGGGGGGCAGCTAACCAGTAGAACATGGAACCCTTGACCTTAGTGTTATCAGCACCATGCTCTCCAAAGTGTGCTAATCGGTCAGACCAACCCACTCTTGATTTAGCCTGGCCTGAGGCCTTAGTTGGTGGATTTTTCAGGCTCTGGATTTTTACCTCCTGCTGCCTGGTTTACTGATATTTCCCTACTTATTAACATTCTTGGAAGCCTGGAGTCTGACCCATCTATTATCCTACCATGTAGCAGCTCTGCTTTGCCTTGAAGAGTGTGATTTAGATGAAGTATCGAGGTGGAGCTTATTAAACAGGAGCCCTATGCACTAGTGAGGCAGGAGTAGGTACCATTACTGCATTAGTGCTACATTAGGAGAACTTGGCCAGCATGCTGCAGTCTAGTGACTGCCATTGGCCTAGAGCTTCTATGACTTGAATTCTGAGCCTCGGGGGATAATCAGGGGGCCCCATTACCAGACAGTAGGAGGAAGAAGGCTGCATTCTGTCCCTGGCTCACAATCAAAGGCTTTTACTCCCCATCTGCTCAGAGTCCACCCAGAGGCCCCAGACCGTCTGTGAACGCTGGAGGGAAAACCTACTGGAGCAATATGGTGGCACGCCGCGGGATGACCAGTACATGCCTCAGTGTGATGACCTGGGCCACTTCATCCCCCTGCAGTGCCACGGGAAGAGTGACTTCTGCTGGTGTGTAGACAAAGATGGCAGAGAGGTGCAGGGCACGCGCTCCCATCCAGGCACCACCCCAGCATGTAAGCACTGGGCCAGCCCTCACTCAGCCACAGCTGAGGTTTTTCCGTAGGGAGGCTGCCAGTTGTGGGTGAAGGTGGGGGAATAAGGGCTCACCAGGTCTAATGAAAAAAGTCACTAGGAGGCTGTGTCGATTTATAATCTGGTCCACCCAAGATCACAATTTGGACTTAATGTTTGGTTTTGTCCTTAGTGGTTTCTATAATTAGAACATCTGGAACTCAGTTCAACATTCTCTCCCTCCCCAGCCCAGGGTGAAATGGGACAGGTGTCACCCTGGGACCCCAAAGAAAAGCTTACACAATACTGGCTGGTTTTTTTCCTTAAAAAACAAAAAGCAGAAAACTGTTTTGCTTTGTTCTGAGGGAAGGATTTTGTTGTCTTCCTCCCTAGTAATTGGCAGTGATTTGCATAACTGATCCTTGAAAAAGTCTCTAGAAATTAGAATTTCTTTTGAAGAACATCTGGAGTACATCTATCCAGGGTGAAGCACTTTTGATATTTTTGGAGGCTCTGCTATGTGGGAAAGTAACTTTTCTCCCGTCCCCCACCCATCCTTGTTTACTTTTTCTTCCTCCACATACCCTCCTACTCTTTCCCACTGCCAGGTGTACCCACGGTTGCTCCACCCGTGAGCCAGCCTGAGGTGACCCCTTCATCTGTGGGCACTACCCTGCTCTATGCCCAGGGCCAGCAGATCGGCCAGTTGCCCCTCAATGGCACGAAGTTGCAGAAGGGTGCAGCCAAGACCCTGCTGTCACTGCGTGTAAGTGGATTTCTCCAGCGGGGGTGGGGCTAGGTGAGGCTTTCAGAAGGCTGGGTGTGAGCCAGGTGACAGTGCACTTTGATGCAGAGACATCCTGGAGTGTTTCTGGACTGCAATCTGTCTTCATGGGCCTGTTGCCAGCACTACATAAGTGGGGCTCTCTGTTGCTGGGAGTCACGTCTGACTAAGACTTCTCTCTGTGGTTGGTTCCCAGAGTTTCTGATATATAAAAAGGGAATTTCAGAGTTGTCAGGATATGGAAGCAGTATGGTGATCCAAGGGAAAATTGACAGAATTTTAATCTAAGTCCCCAGGGTTCTCTCCATGTCACAGATACCTCCACAGATCTAGATCCTGGAAATCAAAATGACAGGACTAGCTAATGGCAGAGTGTGGTTTCTGTGACCAGCTGAGAACCCCAAGTGGAAATCACTTAATGGTTGCCTCACTGTTGGAGCCCCTCCCCTCCCATTTTGGTTCTGTCAGTTTGACCCACTTCTTTCCTAGCCCTCTCTGACTCCTTCATAGATGAGGATTTGGGGAGTGTGGGATGCTGAGAGAGGAGTGGATGGAGCTTTCCCTAGAGGATGCTTGTTGCTTCCTAAGCCGCAGCCTCCCTATTGCCAAGGGACCCCATTTTGGAAAGGGATTTCTTCTCTAACTGGGGAAAAGAGAAAGGAGCTCCCCAGAAAAGTATTAACACTTATAATGGAAAATTGTCTGATTCCATTTCTAAACTTCACACTCCAGGTACTTGTTCATCCATGTGAAAGAACAGTACAGTGTTTACATTTGCATTTACTTCTATTGATGAATTAATTCCTTATTTGGTTTCAAAAAGGCTTAGAAGCAGCCAGTGTTCAGAAAAAGATGTTTTTTTCTTCCTTTTTTTGTTTTTTTTCCTTTTTGTCTTTTTCGTGTCCGGCAACGGATTGCAACCCTCAGTGTCACGCCCGTACTGGACCAGGGACCAGCAACGGGATTGCAAACCTCGGTGCTGCGCCCGCACCTCGCTCAGCCAGTGAGCGGGAATT
>NW_007730727.1:274442-278273 GCF_000696425.1 Galeopterus variegatus
AAATGTGGCATTTTATATCTGCTAATTTTGAGATGCCTTTGGGACATCCAGGTGTAGAAGGGTTAAATACCAGAAAAAGATGTTTTTTTCTTCCTTTTTTTGTTTTTTTTCCTTTTTGTCTTTTTCGTGTCCGGCAACGGATTGCAACCCTCAGTGTCACGCCCTAGAAAAAGATGTTTTTTTCTTCCTTTTTTTGTTTTTTTTCCTTTTTGTCTTTTTCGTGTCCGGCAACGGATTGCAACCCTCAGTGTCGCGCCCTGGACCAGGGACCAGCAACGGGATTGCAAACCTCGGTGCTGCGCCCGCACCTCGCTCAGCCAGTGAGCNTTGGTCTGTATGTGGGATCCAAACCCTCGGCGGGAGCGCCGCCGCACTCCCAAGCGGTGCACTGTAGCAGTGCGCCACTGGGCCGGCCCTTTTCTTCCTTTTAAGATTTGTGTTTTGGAGGGGTTTTTTTCCAGCAAACTCTAGGTTGCTGTTTTGTAAAAGTTTCTCTGCAAGAGGTAGAAACTAAGAAGTTGCCATCACCTCAAACTAACCATCTTTCTTTCTAGCCAAGACAGATGGCTTGACTACATTTCTGAACATGCCCCTGACAGGGGCAGGCTGGTGATGTAGTGATGGTGAAACTGAAAAGAGAAATGAGACAGGAGTTATAAGCATATCTTAAGGAAATTTACTTCAACTGAAACTTTTATCTAAAACACATTGAAGTCATTACATGGGTTTATGAATCCCATGATTCCCTGGGTTAATGGAAGCCCATATAAATGTGTACTCTTGTCTTGGACAAACAACTTTAAAATTTTAATTTTTAAATAAAAGTGTATTTGACCTTACGTCCCCCATATAAACTGCCTACTTTTCCACAGGAGCCAAATCCTGCTTCATACAGTCTTTCTTGTGCTGACTACTCTCCCAGAGGCATAAGTCAAGCCAAACCCCAGGAGGCTTTGTTAGACAAGGAGGGAACTCCTATGTTCAGGGATAGCCAGATGGTCTCTACAAGTTGGCTTTGCACATCTTCTGGGCTTTTCAGAGCAGGAGTCTGGACTGAAAACTGAATGAAGCAAGTACTGCATGGAGTTGAAGAAAAGAATATTACAGACAGTATTTTAAAAAAAGACTTTGTCATTTATTTAGCACTTAGGAAGGAGGGGAGACCCTACTAGCCATAGGTTGGGTAACCACCATTCCCCAATTTAACTCATCAAATTATAGATTTTCTTTTATACAGAGTACAACTGAAGACTTGCACCTCAGGTAGGGGAAAGGTGGGGATAAGGGTGAGAGTAAAGGTGATTACACCTCAGGTAGGGGAAAGATCTCATCTTTGCATGGGAGAGGAGAGTAGATTTTTGTGGGCACATGTTGGGAAACTTTAGAAAGGCTCTTCCAAAAAGTGCTGGTAACATTTGAAAGGATTCACTTTTTGCCCAGTAAAATAGGCAATGTTGAGACTATGTCCTCTAATCACTGAAAGGGCTGATATTTTTTTTTTCCCCATGAAATCACTTTGTTCTTGCCATGAACAGCAATAGCACTTATCAAGGTGCTTACTATATACTAATTACTCATTAAGACACTTTATAAGCATTTATGGCATTAATTTTTATCACAGCCATGTGAAGTAGGTACTGCTTTTAGCCTCATTTTGCAAATGAGGAAACCAAGGCATAAAGAGGTTAAGTACCTAAAGTCACTGGCTGAGCCTGGGTTTGACCCCAAGAAGTTGGCCTCCATAGCCCATGTCTAACCACTCTATTACACTGCCTGCAAGACCACAGTGCAGGGTTGCCTACTACAGCTGTGTGTGAACTCCGGAAATTAAAAGAATCCTAATTCTTCCACTTCTATAATTTGATCCGCAAAGGGCTCCATAGTCGTGGGAATTGATTATGACTGCCAGGAGAGGATGGTGTACTGGACAGACGTTGTTGGACAGACAATCAGCCGTGCCAGTCTGGAACCGGGAGCAGAATCCGAGACAATCATTAACTCAGGTCAGCAGCTTCACTCAGCAGACTCTGCATTTCATTTGATTCTGCTAAGTCACTTGCCGATTTTATTCCCAAGTGTCCCCTCTATTTTCATCCAACAGGGGAGGCTGAGTTCCTATACAAGTCACTTTATTGAGTCGTACAAGACCAACTTCTCTGTAAACATTCACACATAAGGAATGAATTCAGGGTGTGGCGATAGCTTGTGCTGCCTGGCCCCAGCACTGTGGATTCCTGGTGCCATCAGGCTGGTAGGTCTGTTAGTGCAGAAGAAGCTAGAGGTGGTAAAAAAAAATAACAAGAGGATCTGTTCCTCTATTAACCTGGTTCTGGGGCCTTAGATACTCTCACGCACTTTTTTTTTTTTTTAAAGCTGTTCAAACATAACAGATTTCTCTGTGTCAAGTTCACTCTTCACATAACAAGAGGATCTGTTCCTCTATTAACCTGGTTCTGGGGCCTTAGATACTCTCACGCACTTTTTTTTTTTTTAAAGCTGTTCAAACATAACAGATTTCTCTGTGTCAAGTTCACTCTTCACACCCTGCAAATACTTCAGTCCTGCCTTTGGTTTATTTCCAGGTCTGATAAGCCCCGAAGGACTCGCCGTCGACCACTTCCATAGAACAATGTACTGGACAGACAGTGTCCTGGATAGAATAGAGAGGGCCAAGCTGGATGGCTCTGAGCGCAGAGCCCTGTTCTACACAGATCTGGTGAATCCCCGTGCCATCGCTGTGGATCCAAGCCAAGGGTCAGCTGGGCTTCCCTAATTCCCATTATCTGTAGATCCTGATTTGAAGCCTTGGATTTTAAATACAGTGTGGGGAGGGTCAGAACAAGGGAGTAAAAGCTAAAATGCACTAATTTAACAAATATTTGTTGAGGATATACTAGGTGTCAGGCACTGATTTAGGCAAAGACAAGATCTGTTTTTTCATAGAGCTTACATTCTATTAGGAAATAAGGCAGTGAATGAACAAGAAAAATATTGGGCTGTGATGTGATGTGTAGAAAATTCAGATGTGTTGTGAGAGGGACTGGGGCTACTTTGGATCAGATGATCAGGCAAGGCCTAAGGAGATGACACTTAAACTAAAAGTGAAGTGAGTCTCTTTCAGCAACACATTTAGAACTTATAGTGTTAAAGCCACAGTAGGGTTCAACTCTATTAAATGGTGATAGTAACCAAAGCTCAGACACTGAGCACTTTCTTTGTCTGGCTTTGTTTTCACTATAGTGAAAGTCAAGATAGAAATTTTCCCTGTTTATGTTAATAGCTAAGATCATCAACTGGGACATATAGGACTTAGTCAATGTTTCAGTACTTGTTAGAACCAGGGAGGATTTTTATACCTTGGGAAACTCTTGCCATATTTAAGTGGAGCTTCCAGCAAATGAAATTCTAGAGGAGCCCTTCGAATCAGTGAAGAAAACCTTCAGCTTTAATTTTTGCAAAGTGTTTTTTGACTCTGATATACTTAGTGCAAAAGCAAAGGCAGTTCTGAACTTTGGGTTTTACACATAGGGAAAAGTGTATCTTTCTCTATTCCACAGAATTGATTTGGCCACAAGAATTAATAACCCTCTTAAAACCCCTCTCTTTTTTTTTTTTTTTGTCTTTTGTCTTTTTCCGTGTCCGGCCACGGATCGCAACCCTCAGTGTTGCCCCCGTACCGGACCGGGGACCGGCAACGGGATCGCAACCCTCTGCGCCGCCCCCGCACCCCGCTCAGCCAGTGAGCGGGAACCGGTCCGCATGTGGGATCCGAACCCTCAGGCGGGAGCGCCGCCGCGCTTCCCAAGCGGCGCACCATCCCCGGCGCCCCCC
>NW_007730727.1:278283-288897 GCF_000696425.1 Galeopterus variegatus
ACCGCGGCCCGCTCAACGGAGCAGCGCGGCAGCGACGGCGCACCGACGCGCTGCCCAGGCGGCGCACTATCCAGTGCGCCACCGGGCTGGCCCAAAACCCCTCTTCTTTTAATAGGCTTGCCTTTCTGACATTTGGGAGTCCAGTATTCCTTCCTGGTGCTTGACCTGAAACTGGGGAAGCTGTCAGCTTGTGGGCAATGATACCTTGGTCATATGCTCCATGGTCTGGAGGAAAAGGCTTTTAAGCTGAGATCCAGACTACAGCCATGAGTTTAAGATGAAAGGAAAACTTAGTTTAAGACAGCAAATAAATGCTAAAGGACTTTAAAAATAATTTTTGTTGAAAACAAAGACCTTGACCCAAATTTGAATATAACACATGTAACTAAATCTCCCTCAGCTGCTTAGTGGAATAGTCCTTCCTGGTATTCCTCATTCACTTTCTATAAATTTTACCCTTACAACTTTCTTCCTTGAGCAATCTGCGACTAATTTACACCAAATGTTACGTGTCTGTGTGAGCTTGTTCCGGACTTACTGTTTTCAATGATCTTAAATCACTTGGGAGAAGGAGTCAGGTCATAAATGATGAAGTGATGATATGCATGATATGTGTGCTCTACCCTCTGACTGCCTCTACCTTAGCATGAAGTACAAACTGTTTTCTGGCTTTTGCTCTCAGCTTTTCTCTGCTTCATGTGTTAGGCATAAGGGATGAAGTTCACAACAGGAGAAACCTGTGATCTCTTCTTCCCTCTCCTCTCACTGAAGTTTTCTGTAGCTCAACTTATTCATTCAAAACTTCTATATAGCTTTTATAAAACAGTATTTATAAAAAGTGCTTTCACCATTACTTTTGTTCTAACTATAAACCTATTGCCTTACATGTAACCTATTTCCAATTAACAGGACCATATTATTTTCTAGGTATCATCTGTTAAATGACTATTTTTGCATTTTTAACAAAGCATTCAAAAGGTAAAGTGCCTCACTTAGTGTTTCCATCCCTGGGTGCCAGGTACAGGACAAATGAGATTCCCCTTCAACAAGTGCCAAACAGTATTTTCTCTGGAAGAAGAAAGTAAGAAGAACTATTTCCCTGTCAAATCCCTGGCCCGAGTCTCTCAAGTTCCACAGTTTCTATTCCTAATAACTGTATTTCTTGGATTCTACACCCAAGATCCAAGATTTCAACAAAATTAAGGGTTTCCGGGCAGTTGAGTCAGGGATGTCTCAGAGGCAAGGATTTTGATAGGGTCACAGACAATAATGACTTCTCCCACACCATTACAATCGTCAGAAAACCTTGTGATTCAGATAAAGTGGAATATAGCTGTGTACTAGTTATCTATTGCTGTGTAAGAAATTGCCCAAAACCGTAGCAGCTTAAGACAACAAACATGTATTATCGCACAGTTTCTGTGAGTCAGAAGTCTGGGTGTGGCTTAACTGACTCCCTCTGGCACAGTCTCTCACAAGGCCAAACCGTAGCAGCTTAAGACAACAAACATGTATTATCGCACAGTTCCTGTGAGTCAGAAGTCTGGGTGTGGCTTAACTGACTCCCTCTGGCACAGTCTCTCACAAGGCTGCAATCAAGGTATCAGCCAAGCTGAAGTGATTTGAAGGCTCAGCTGGAAGATCTGCTTCCAAGCACACTTGTGGGCTGTTGGCAGGCCTCGCAATTTTGATGGCTGTTGGCTGGAAACATCACCTGCTTGGCACATGGGCCTCTCTAGCTTGCAGCATGGCATCTAGTCCCTCAGAGGGTGAGAGGGCGAGAGGGAACCCAAGACAGAAGCCACGGTTTTGTGTGATACCCCATCACTTCTGCCATACTCTACTCACTAGAAGCAAGACACTAAGTCCAGCCCGAACTCCAGGGTATTAAAGCTGTGAATAGCAGGAGATGGGTATTTACTGGGGGCCATCTTAGATGTTGCCTACCATATACTGTGTAGCTATTCTTTTACAAACCTGATTTTTAATTTATCTGCAGCAACTTGTACTGGACAGACTGGAATAGAGAAGCTCCTAAAATTGAAACATCTT
Organism: Galeopterus variegatus; assembly: GCF_000696425.1. Lineage (NCBI taxonomy): Eukaryota > Metazoa > Chordata > Mammalia > Dermoptera > Cynocephalidae > Galeopterus > Galeopterus variegatus. The sequence goes on from NW_007730727.1 coordinate 280,336, forward strand.
CTTTAGATGGAGAAAACAGAAGAATTCTGGTCAATAAAGATATTGGATTACCCAATGGTTTAACATTTGACCCCTTCTCCAAACTGCTCTGCTGGGCAGATGCAGGTAATACTGATGGAATGCAAATAGATAACCCTTTATTACTGTTGGGGTGAGCACTGTGACAGATCCAAAACCAAATCTCATCATTTAGATCCTTTGGTTTAAACAAATTAAAATTATACCACATAATCTTCTCCTTTGGTCTATACTTTTATTTATTATTATTTTTTAAAGATGACCGATAAGGGGATCTTAACCCTTGACTTGGTGTTGTCAGCACCACGCAAATTATACCACATAATCTTCTCCTTTGGTCTATACTTTTATTTATTATTATTTTTTAAAGATGACCGGTAAGGGGATCTTAACCCTTGACTTGGTGTTGTCAGCACCACGCTCTCCAAAGTGAGCAAACCGGCCATCCTTATATAGGGATTCGAACCCGTGGCCTTGCTGTTATCAGCACCACACTCTCCCAAGTGAGCCACGGGCTGGCCCTTGGTCTATACTTTTAAAGAATATTTTGTAATGATTCTTAGGATGAACTTTCTGGGGTTTGGAGTGAAGGAAGGCTGAATTAGGCAGTAAGTTTGTACTGCTTGCATGACTCGCAACATGAGCACCTGGCCTACTTTTTAAGAGTTACAAAGTTATTAGCCACTGTTAAATTGACAAACTGAGCTAAATAAATAGAGGTTATTCTCTTTTTTTGGCCAGTATATGTCACTTTAACAGTCAGTATGTTATGCTGAGGACATTCTTTGAAAAGTAATGTGGCAGCATGGTTTCCTTCAGTAATAAGTTTTGGTTGCTAATATCCAGGTTCATGTATTTCTGACATGTGCTTTTCATTATTAGCACAACTGAAAAGATGCTATACGTCTGGGTCTGTTCTAAAGAATATGAAAAAGACTGTTCTTGAAGAATTTATAATCTAATACAAAGGGACTATAACACAGATAGGTCACTTTTATAACCTAGTTGTCCAAAACGGGGTTACATTTTCTAAAATTATTTGAAATTTAAATCAGAGCTGTATGAAAAATGTAAAACTTGGAAATTCTTGAATTGTTTAGCTATTGCAAAATTTTCAAGACTCCTTCCTTTACATTGAAAAATATGATGCATGCCACCATTTTGCTTTTTTCTTAAACTTAGGAAAAATATTCTTTAAAAAATATTTAAGGATTTTGGTTAAAAGATTGCCTTGGATATCATACATTGCTTACAAATGGGAAGGATGCTTACAACAATTTATAAGCTGAGACTTAAAGTTATATAAATTATAAAAATGCTTAACTCTAATGACCTACTTTGGGAGAAACTTAGCCAGATTTCGGTAAATGTAACACTTTCTTCCAAAAAAGGATTAAAAGTTTGAATTTCTATTAAAATCTAGAATGCTATTAAACAAACTGGAGACTAGTAATAGAAAAGGAAATTTTACAGTTGCTAATTTGCATGATGTAAAATATCCTGTTTTCTATTCTACCTGTTTCCTTTGAGAAGGAATCTGCCACCAGCATTTTTGGCAAAGCAGTTTTTTTTTCTCCTCTCCATGGTATGAAAGGATCTCATTGGCCCCTTTTAACGTTTTTATAAAAGGTACCAAAAAACTGGAGTGTGTACTACCTGACGGAACTGGACGACATGTCATTCATAATCACCTCAACTACCCCTTTGGCATTGTCAGCTATGCAGATCATTTCTACCTCACAGACTGGAGGAGGTGAGCCCAAACATTCTGAACAAGACTGAAAAGGCAAATTGTTCTGGAGGACACACTATTTATTTTACCAGAAGTCAATTAAATAACTTTAGTAATTAAGCCCTAGGCTGAGGTTTTCATTTCATTATCCTCTCATGAGTAAATAATATCTGTTAAGTGTTACTGCTTTTAAAATCATGCTTTTACTTCACCCAGAAACATACTGGTATTTGCTCATATGTAGCTTAAAAATGGCAAAGCTATTTGGTAATGAACTATCTAAAAAGGAAGCACATTAATCCAAACCTGTCCTTTAGAGAATAAATGACTACCCAGTGGTATCATGAGGGTATAGGGTTTAAGTTTTGTTTTAAACCACACTGAGCACATACTAGTTGCCTACCTGGGAGACTAAAAATTACTTTAATTCAGACTGGTTCTCAAATGAAAAATTGGGGAACATCAAAAAAAAAAAAAAAAAAAAAAAAAAACCTAAGACCTTCTACACCATCCCCAACAATTTTCATTTAATTGGTCTGGCATGAGGCCCTGGCATCAGTATTTTAATAGATCCTCAAGTGATCCTAACATACAACTAGGATTGAGAACAATCAGTTTAGAGTAGTGGTTCTAAACTTTAGTGTGGCATCAGCAACATGCCAAGAGTTTATTAAAATGCATTGCTGGGTCCCATCCAAGAATTTTTGGTTTGGCATATATGAGGGGGTGCCCAAGAATTTGCATTTCTAACAAGTTCTCAGGTGATACTGGTTTGGGGACCACTTTGAGAACCACTAATATTAGACAACTCTTCTATATCTAAATGAGTCAAAACTCATTTGATTAAATTGATTTTAAAAAGGTGTCCTAGAAGGCTGGCAGATTTGTCTCTATTTAAACTGATTTTTTGTACATAACACCTCATATCTTTTTATGTAGTGACGGACTCTCGATTAATTCACTCTTCCTTTCTGTTACCAGGGATGGTGTTATATCACTACATAAAGACAGTAGCCAGTTTACTGATGAGTATCTCCCAGAGCAGCGATCTCATCTCTATGGGATAACTGCAGTCTACCCCTTCTGCCTAGGTAAATGAATATGCTTCAGGATGCTCCTGTAGTAGAGAAGGGATACATATGGTAACTGATTACCCATGACCTAGATTACCTCTGCTGCCACAGACACTGTCCTCTTCCCGCCACCACTGAGAGCCACTTTGAGCTGGGAAAGTTGTTTTTTTGTTTTTTGGGTTTTTTTTTTTGGTGGCTGGAAGGTACAGGGATTAAACCCTGGACCTTGGTGTTGTCAGCACCACAGTCTAACAAAACTGAGCTAACTGGCCAGTCCTAAGCTGGAAAAGTTAATGGCCAGTGTATGGGGGAGGCCAGTCTTTACCACCTTAAGTCCACCTAGCTTACTATAAAAAAATGAAAATGATTTGCTGTTGTAACTTGGTTACAAAGTACTCACCAACTGTCCCCTTCCCCATTCTTCTCTTGCAGGAAGAGAGTAAATATGACAATGTAAAGGAAGACTTGGAGTTTACAATCAGAATCCTGGCCCTAAAGAACACTGCAAACAAAGGCAAAGAAAGTGAAAAAGGAATTGGCCATTGGAAGTTCCTGGACATACAAGATGAACATTTTTAGTGCAAAAAGACTAAGTATATTTGTGGAAAGTTTATACCTCAGTCTTTACTACTGTATTTTTAAAAACAGAGGTTGTTATTGCAAGTTTAAAAAAAGTAATAGAATTTTAATTGTTACTACTAGAGTTTAAGACACTAAATATGATTTTTGCTATGGATTCTTTCTGGCCAAGAAATTAAAGCAAACATGGTCAGTATAAAAATACAATCCTAACGATCACAGTGACATAGAGAAGGCTATGCAGAACAAGATAGGAAAAAACCAACTTATTTATAGTTACCAACAAAAGTTCTAAGATTTTTGTTTTTTACCTCTGTATCAGTGTGTTTCTATTTATATCAACAGGTGCTAGAATGATTCAATTTGTATTTTCTGATCCTGTTAGTGCCTCTATAGAAGTACCCAACAGAAGGTACTACATTTATAAATACCAAAGATGTAACAGTTCTCAAATTTTCTAGATTATTCCAATAAAACATTTTAAGTTTCCTTACCACTTAAGGATCTATATTGTCTCTATAACAAAATTGGGGGTTGGCATGTATGTACCTTAACCACAAAGGAGGAAGCAAACTAATTATACAAATACTAAGGTACTTCAAAAAGATCGTGGAAAAATAGAATTAAAAGATAATACTTTCACTTGAACGCAGTAATACACAGTCAATAAAAAAAAGTTGCACTTTCCCAAACTTTATTAAAGAAAAAAGCAATGGTGGTAAATCTCTAGAACAGTCAGTTTTCTGGAAAATTTTCAATTTTCTTCACTGGAAAATGTGACATTTGCTTTCCAAACATGCCAGAAGTGTACATGGTTCCCAACTGTACTAAGTAGGTGAGATGCTAAAATCCTAAAGTGTGTTCATCTTCCAACTTTCCCCAGTCTGTGGTCTGTCTTTGGATCAGCAATAATTGCCTGAACAGCTACTATGGCTTCATTAATTTTTGTCTGTAGCTCTCTGAGCTCTTCTATATGCAGCAATCGCAGAATTTGAGCAGCTTCATTAAGAACTGCATCTGTTTTGTAAGAAAAGAACACTGCATTAATATATAATTTTTGTATTTAAGACCATTTATTCACTCATTTCCCCCATGTCTCTACAAATAGTTTGAATTAAAATCACTTACCTCCGGTGTCAAAACCAAGAATATGTTTGTCTAAAGCAACAGGCAAGCCCTTTAAAAAAAAAATGGACAAAATGAGACTATAGTTAAGAATAACATTCTTTTCTCATCTGAAACTGTGACAAGCAGCCAGGTATTGTTATTTCGCTTCTTTTAGATGCAATGGCCAAGGGACTAAGAATTTTGGTTAAATATGTCTTGTGATGAACAAGTTATTTCCTATTACAACGTTTGGAAAGAATAGCCTTTAAAGGTACTGGGAAATGCTATAGCCCATCTCATTCTTTGGACCAGGCACATAAAATAATAAATCCCTATTGCAGCAGTGTTTTGTAACTACTGCTAAGGAAGGAGGGTTGGGCGGGGCTGCTACTGTCCTGATTTACTTACTGTAAGCAGCAATGTACAGGGCAAATAGGATAGGACTACTTTTAATATTACTTTCAAGGAAGTTTATTTCTGAGTACATTAATTTGTCTTTACCAATTGCGCAAATCTACCTGAAATGTATACAACTATTTCTTTCAGCCAACGTGATCTTTACCAAATTACCTATGTATAATTGACTTTTAACAGTTCATTTGGAAATTACTTTGAAACAGTCTAGAAAGATGAAGAAAAACTAAACCATTTAGCTAACCAGTAAGCACCTACACGTAGACATATCACGATGACTATGATGAGATGCCAAAATGTACAGGCTTCACAATAACTATCAGATAAAAATGAGGACAAGCAAACACTGCCTGTACTTTCAATGTTACAAGCTGTCACTATTTAAATGCTTTAGTTTCTGCTCAATACTTGCCTAATAGCTAATGATAATGTTATATAAATGAAGAAACCAACTGGTATGTAAGTACAGTGAGCGATATTAAAGAGTAGAGTTGTACTCAGTGGCTTTATGTCAGTCTGGTACCAGGAGCTCCAAGGAACAGCTACACCTGAAAATTACGTATGCCTCAAATACTAGCTGAGAATAGTTAACAACAAGAACACTAAATGGCAAGAACTTCACTACATTATTGTAGGCTGGTATCTTTTGAGATGACATTAAAATTAAAATTTGGAACACTGAAAATAAAACTAAATTTTACTTTGCAAATGAGCAAAGAGATGTGGCTATACCCTTATTTGCAATCCCTTCCAAACCAAAGACATAATTTTGCTGAATGAATGAATGATTATGCCAGAACAATTTACTATCTGTTCTACAGTGGTGTGAAATAAAATGATCTTTAATCCCATTTCTAGTGTCTCAATTCATACATAACTAATAAGCCAATAAGAACCTTTAGAAGAAAACTAAGTGTCTTTCAGAAAGAGAGGACTACACCGCCCTGGCATTAGTAACCTTTTAACACAGCTGGGCCTGGCTAAAGGGATCAGAGGACAAAAGACATTGGAGGGTGAGAGCACAAAAAAAGAGAGACCAGAGTCCAGAATGGTGGTTGTGCCCAAGGCATTCACTGCAACATATATGCAGCAGGAGGTGGCATTATCAGACACCTACAGCTGCTGCTAACCCCTGAGGACATTCTTTGCACTGTTTCGTAATCAATGAGACCTTAGGGATATTTGGATTTCTAATATTGTTAATCTAAAAATATCCTAGAAGTATTTTATACGGAGCCTACAAAGCAGGACTGAAAGACGTTACTGTTTCAGTAACCTAGACCCTGAGCCTTATATTCTAATAAAGCCCCCTACCCCTTTACCTAAGTAGATCAATAAGCTCATGCAGACCTCCACACATGGACCCCTGTCCCCACCCACCCTAAGAGCACAGGCTCTCAAATCAGACCGCCTAAGCTCAAATTCTTATCAACCAGGTGACATTAGGCAAGTTACTTTATCATAATGTTTTATGCCAGGAAATTGAACAAAATGAGAATTTACTTTGAAGAAACACAAGAACAAGAATAAGATTTAGATTGAAAAAGAAGAAAATTAATTAGGAAAAAAGAGAAGGTATGTCTTTTGTTTTCCAGCATGAGTCAATATAATCCAAGAAATCTCATGAGGGTAAATCCTTCTAAATAAACTAGGCATATGTAGTGGTTTCTAGACTGTGCATGAGGTATTGGTAGCTTTTCCAGGGTATGAAGTGAGATAAACAGGAAGTTCATTTCTCACTCAAAAACAATCCCCAGCAACTGGGTACATTCAATTTGCTTAAGAACTACTGAGGTCAACTATCCTTTCTCTGGGCTGTTCCAACATAGAATGGGTATCTTAAACAGATACATGCAAAGTTTAAACTCATGGCACTAAAAGAAGAAATTTTCATTAATAATTAATTTAGAATTTATAAAAACATACATACCTCTTTTGTTTGGTTTGCTTTAGCAACTGCATCCTGTGTCAGGCGCTCCTGAACCAAAATGCGAATTGCCTAAGAAACCCAAAAATATTGTTTTTGCCTTTTATAGGCTGTTTAACTTCCTTTCTTCTCTGAGTCTAGAGAATAAGGATGCTCAGTTTGATGAAGTTACAATCACTAGTTGATTAACAAACTCCCCAATAAGTTAAAACCAAAAAACCAAACTGCTATTGTAATGAAAGTTTTTACACTTTTAATATTTAATAATATGGAATGATATTCACAATAATTAAAAGCATTTTTGAATGGGTAATACATGTGCATGATAAAATAAAACTTAAATACAGAAGGATACATGGTAAAAAGTAGGTTTCCTTTCTACGCTTGAGCCTAGCCATCCCTCCAGGAGACAATCATTGTTACAGGTTCTTATGTATCCTTACAAAAACTATTAAGTTAAAAGCAGGCTTATGCATGCATGCATACACATTCTGACACAAAGGATAGCATATCATAACACACTGTCTTATACCTTGCTTTTTTCACTTCACTTTAGTAAAATGTTTTCAGACCTTTCAAAGGACACTTTTTTTTTAATCACCAAGCACATGCCTGTAGTACACATGCAAACTTAAAACAAGATTTTTTAAATGGAATTTTAATTAGGGGGATGGCACTTACAACTCAAAAGTAAGGGTGAAAACTTGAAAATTTATTATTTTTAATAAAAACCAAATGTTATAATGAAAACAATCTTTTGATTGCAAATATAATAAACAGACTGGTTGCCAAACAGTTAATATATTAATTCTTATACTTGGCAAACCTACTAAGATGTTTTTCATATTATCATGTATTGTTTGAATGTCTCAACTGAAAGGGGACAAACATGCAGCTAGGACTAGAATTTTATGAAGCTTTTTGTTACAGCTTATTTATACGTTTTCCCATTGGGTTTTCAAAGTCTAACAAAAGCACTCCAAATATGCTATGCATTGTCTGTTTCTCCTGTCATTTAGTTTATGATTAAAGCTGACATAACCACTGTCCAACTGTTCCAAGGCAATTTACATAATCGTCTGAGTGAAGAACAAGCCTTTGAAACAGCTATATTTCACTAAAAACAAGTATTTGTCATTCAGCATCCAACCTGGGTTGACAAAAATCCAAGTTAATATTCAGATTCAGTGTAGGAAACTTAATAATCTATAGAATAGTCTTTCCCTTGCTAAATTGCCACTTAATGCATAAAATTAAATTCTAAAACACAGGATAAATTATGGTTTAATCTCTTTTGGATAGAGTGAAACAATTATTCAATTTATCAAAGTAGTTTACAGTAATTTAGATGCACAGGTCTAGTCAAAAGCTCTTTAATTTCTTATAAAACCAATAATAATTTCTAAAATAATTTCCAAGTCTAGATTCTTAAGTATAGCTCCCCTGCTCTACCCCACTGTACTTCCACAATTACTAGGAATAAATCTTCTGACATACAAGTATATTTTTCTCTCAGAAATGAGAGAAAAAATTCAGATTATTGAGCTCCCTGAAGTAAAGGTATGAATTGAGTGGCCTATCTAGGATAGGGTACTCCAATGACAGAAACAATTATTTATCTTTTTTTTTTTTTGTGACCGGCAACGGATCGCAACCCTCAGTGTCGCGCCCGGACTGGGACCGGCAACGGGATCGCAACCCTCGGTGTTGCG
>NW_007730727.1:289071-291158 GCF_000696425.1 Galeopterus variegatus
CCGCCAGTGAGCGGCCGGTCTGTATGTGGGATCCGAACCCTTGGCGGGAGCGCCGCCGCGCTCCCAAGCGGCGCACTGTAGTTGTGCGCCACCGGGCCGGCCCCTGGAAACAATTATTTTTCAAAGAGATTTTAGGATATATATTTTTGACCGAATTCTCCCTTACTAATTTGGCATTTTCCACTATCTTAATGAATATAGACCATGAATCCTTAGAAGTACTGATTAAACAGAAATAGGGTAATGTTGGAAAAAGAATGAACCACAGGGTCAGAGTGCTTAGATTAAATTCCTGGCTCTATCACTTTCTGTGTCATCTTGGACATTATATAGCCTCTTTAAGTCTCATTTTCTTCATATAAATGTATTTTTTTTAACAGGTTATTAGCATCTATCTGTAGGATTGTCAGGAAGACTGAATGAGATCACCTTTGCAAAGGATTTAGCACAATGGAAGGCACAAAAACACTCTTTGATTTTAGTTATTATTAGACAATCTAAAATAGATGAAATCATAAAATCTGCAAGTCCCACATTCCTCTATTTTATTTCAGTCATTCAACCATAAACTTAAAAATCAATAGTTAATATTTAGAAAATGAAGAGATTTTTCTACATGCACGGAGTTTCTGTCAAGAAACAAGAATATGAGGCTGACCTTAAGCATTATCAGGTAATCATCATGACGCTGAATCTGAAGAAGGTTAGCCAAAGCCATTACACCAGCCTTAAAATCAGGATTATTTACTATAAAAGATTAAAAACAAACAAAAACTTATAGCTCTGCAAATACACAATTACAGACATATCTGTGAGATATAAACTTACAAAAACATTTTCAATTTTCTAGTAACAGCAAATTTCCTAATTTTTAAAATTGCTGTTGACAAGAGAAAAAACAAAGCAGTGTAGAGTACCAAAACCCAGGTAAATTGAAGAGATAAATGGTTTTCCTATTAATGTATTTTATTAGCCAGACCAAACAATCCAATAAATGACTAACTTAACTCACATTAGGTTTATCCTATAACTTGTTCTGCAAGGTTCATTCATGTAGCACTTTTAATTAACATTTCTTCCCAAGGATATTAATTTGAATACCCAGATCTCTTCAATGGACAGTTTTCCCAAAACCTTTTCTCTGAGCAGCAGCTCTGGAGTGTCCAATAAGCTTATTCATTCATAAAGATAATTCATAAATTATAGGTCACAAGTAGCCAGTGAAAGCATATTTAACATATCATAATTTAGGTAATTAGAATCTTCATTCTTTTAAAAGGGGAAAGAATTATTAAAACACACCTGAGATATAAAATAATGAAAAATTTTGTCTTTTGTCTCACAGTGTCACTGGACTAAAAAAATGTATACACCCAGGAAGGCAAACAATGTCCCCAATGATTAAATACAAATCAAAACCCCAACTTTCTAAGGGCAAATCAAAGAACAGCATTTAACATTCAGATATTCAATTGCAAGGCAACGGAGGATGAACATCATAACTGACAATAAAAAAACATTATAGAGAGTAAAACATCGACATAAATGTCTACATGAAGCATTCTTAATTTACTGAAATCAAGTAAATCTGGACTTCATTCTAGTAAGCAAAAAACATCTAAGAAACTAAAAATGTTGGTGATCAATTTTATGCATTTAAATACTCACCATCCAAATTGATCAATGGCTCTGCATTTTTAGTTGCATTGTCAGCACTTTTTGCATTATCAGGTACTGAGTCCTTGTATTTTTCAGCTATAAAAATAGAAAAATTGGTAGAATGAAGCAGGACAGCATGGCACTTCATCACGATATTCAGAACAGTGTACAATTTAAAAATGAGGAATTGTTTACTTTTGAAATTTTCCATTTAATATTTTCAGACTGCAGTTGATTGCAGGTAACCGAAACTGAGGGAAGCAAAAATCACACATACAGGGGGACTAATGTAATTCCTAAACTTAATGCCCAAAATGGTATCTTAGGCTATAGTGCTTATATGATTTGCTAAAGACACAGAAAGGAAAAATAAAAGTGTTAAAAAAAAAAAAAAAAAAAAAAAAAAGGAGTTAGCTTAAAGGGGCTTC
>NW_007730727.1:291606-296155 GCF_000696425.1 Galeopterus variegatus
AAAGAAAAAAAAAAAAAATAAAAAAAAAAAAAAAAAAAAAGACAGGAGTTAGCTTAAAGGGGCTTCCACTGGCCAAATCTAAAACAATGTAAACATCAACATAGAGATGACAAAAAGGATTGCAACCCATTGAGTAAAATGAGAATCCACTCTATGCTGATTTAAACAAATAAATTAGAAGAAAAAGCTCCTCCTTAGAGTAGAAAGCCAACAAATAAATGTAGAAGGAATGATGGAATTAGAAAAACACCTTTTAGCAATCATTAAAACAAGGGGGAAAGTTTGAGGAACAAAACCATATTGACATAGTCTCAAAGTATCTCCCTACAAGATATGTGTTTATTACAAAGGTGGAAATAGTAATTTTACAGTGTAGAAACCTTAACCAAGTACAAAATAAATATCAGTGACATGAAGCACAAATAAAGACTGAGGAATCGTTCCAGATTATAGGAAACTAAAGAGATGTAACAACTGAATACAATGCACAATCTAGATTGCTTTGGGGTTTTTTGGCCATACAGAACATTATTGGGACAGTTGGTGAAATGTGAATAATACCTATAGATAATAATATTGTATCAAAGTTAATTTTCTGATTTTGATCACAGCACTGTGGTTATGTAAGACAATGTCATTTTTAGGACATGCACATTAAAGTATTTAAGGGTAAAGTGAATCATCTGCAACTTACTATCAAATGGTTCAGAAAAATTATGTGTGTATGTGTAGAGAGAAGAATAAAGCAAATGAAGTAAAATGTTAAATTTGCAGAATGTGGATATATAAAATGTTAAATTTGCAGAATGTGAATATATATATTGTACTATTCTTGCAATTTTTCTGTAAATCTGAAATATCAAAAAAAGTAAAAGAAAAAAATTTAAGTCAGATTGTAATCACCTTAATTGACAAGCTAGCAAAAGCCTTTAAAAAGTGGTAAGGCACAAATAAAAACTCACAATGGTTTCAGCAATTTAAAATAAGTAACTTAAAGTCAAGAAGGCAGCAACATAATATAAAACCACAAAAGAACATTAGCACCTCCTACTGATAAGGGACAATATTACTACTCCAAACAATTTTCAATAGTCTTTGTTCTTGCAATTCTAAATTATAAGATTAAAAAAAATGTTTTCTAGTTTAGACTTTTAATAAATTTTGATCATTTACCTTTCAACTATATGTTTATTTGCTTTTTTCAATACTGAAAAACTTACTATATTTCACATACAAGTTTTTGGGTTTTTTAAATTCATTAATGACCATGAATATTACTGGGAAATAAATGTAATTATAGTCAACTATAGGATATGTGATCATATGGCACCTACCATTGAAGGCTGAAAATGGAACAAATAGAATAAACAAGGGAAAAACACAAATTAAAATATGACTACAAATTTATTTGGGAATAGCTAAAAAACACTTGATAAGATGGAGAATAAATCAGCTAACACACAGTTCCTACCAACCCAGAGCAGGATAAACAAAAAGACCTTGTTAAAGGTCCTAAAAACCAATTAACACTACTAAGGCCACAAGACTTATGATTACAACATTTATTTTCTAAAGAAAGAAAAGCACAATATTTTCTTTGTAAACTAAAATTGAAAGTAAAGTAAAAGTATCAAATTAGAACTTTCCTTAAGATTTTTGTCACAGGCGTCTGAAATTTAAGTCTGAGACACCAGCAAAAACTAATTGACACTCCAAATTAGTGTACATAATCATTCACATATACAGTCACGTGCCCAATAACATTTCAGTCATCAACAGACTGCATATACGATGGTGGTCGGAGCAGTAAGCTATGCCATATAGTTAAGGTGTGTAATAGGTTGACATTCATGGGAGACTAGTTTGGAAAATATTACAGTAATCTCAGCAGAAAGTGACAAGAGCCTGAATTAGGGTGATGGCAGTGGGAACAGAGAAGATAAGATACAACAGATATGGGGAAACATAAATGCGGGCAGAATGAGAGGGAAAAGGAGAAGCCAAAGATATCAAAAAGGCTCCAAAAGCAAATGCTTTTGTTTTTTTTTTTTTAAAAGATGGCCGGTAAAGGGATCTTAACCCTTGACTTGGTGTTGTCAGCACCACGCTCAGCCACTGAACGAACCGGCCAGCCCTATATGGGATCCGAACCCGGGGCCTTGGTGTTATCAGCACCGCACTCTCCCGAGTGAGCCACAGGCCGGCCCAAAAGCAAATGATTAAGAGGACTGGAATCGATAGTACCATGAAAGAGAAAAACAAAATGCACAGGATGAATGTAAGATGAGATGATCAGATCTTGCTCTTAGCTATTGGCAGGGCTTTCAAAATGAAATGGCCTAATGAGAGGAAACACAAGTTTAATGGAAAATTGTTTTCATTATAGGAATTAATATGCAAAATCTTCCAATAATAGAAGTATCTTTGATAACATTAAACATTAGTAATAAATGGATTTTGGCCTACAGTATGTCTAATATCAATATACACTAATATATGTTTCAATGTCTTATAAAATGGCAGGAAACAACACTCCAAAATCCCATCAATTCTGGGGCACTACCAACAATTTAACTTGAAAGGCTAAGGTGCAGACTGTGAAATATGGCGATAGGAAACTTAAAATTACTTTGTGAGAAGACAGCCAATTTGCCTTCTCCAGAACACCATTTCCAAATTCTAAATGAAAAATGTAAATATCAGTGAGAGACAACAGAAAGTGCTTTTAACTTCTTGTGATAAAAATGAACCAAATGTAAAACAACACAAGTATAAAACAAAGACACAAACTGGTAAGTTCCCTACATTTTCACACTCCCTCTTTCCCAGAAAGTGCTTTTAACTTCTTGTGATAAAAATGAACCAAATGTAAAACAGCACAAGTATAAAACAAAGACACAAACTGGTAAGTTCCCTACATTTTCACACTCCCTCTTTCCCATCTTTCCTCTCTCTCTTTTTAAAACACATTCCCCACAAAACATACCATTATCTCCATATTCAAGTCTAACAGCTAAACCAAGAAGCCAGTCAATTGCTTCCTGTCGATCTTGAATCTTGAAAGGACAGTTAACATCTCTGAGATACTGTGAGGGGGGAAAAAAAGCAGCTTCATTATTACCATAAAGTCACAGAACCAACAGAATGGTACACTGAAAGAGACCTTAAGTTAGATTTCTAAGAATTTCTTGTAGCATTTATATTACTACACACTTGATGTGCTATATATGCTAAAAGAAGGAAACATTTAAGTGTATCATCTTAAGAAGAAAATGAAATATTTCCGTCGTGCTGTTCTGAAATTTTTACCTTTGCAGATCCCAGGTAGGACACCTGGAATCTAGAACTGATCTAGAACAATATCCTCATTTTAAAAATGAGAAAACTGGGGCCTAGAGAGACTGACACTTGCCAGTGGTTATACAATTTAGATCTGGGACTTGAATCTAAATTTTCTGATTCCAGGCCTCAATATACATAGAGCAAGTAAATAAAAAGGAAAACTTCAAAGAGGAGGATATACAAATAAATCAATTATTATCTAAACCTTAACTTTCATATTATGAAAATGCCCACTGAATAGAGTAATCCATGTAACATATGTGTAGGTGTAATCTAGTATTAAACAAACATCAGAAGCTATATATCCAAATGAGTATATCCATCCTTCAAATGAGTCTCTTAGGAGCTTAAAATCTAATTCCAGCAAAAATATTGTTACTTTCTGGGATAACCAACGAGTCATCAGTTTTTAGCCATAACTGATTTTCTAACCAAAAATTTTATACCCTTCCTTAAAAAAAAAAATCACTTCACTCACAAGATTTGATGATGATACAAAAAGACAATCCACATTCAAAGTATAAAAAATTGTCAATACTAGGGATATTTAAAACATGTAACTCATGATCTAAAAGTAATTCCAAAAGAAAAGTTCCAAATGTGCTTTAAGCAATGACATCGCCATTCCAAAGAGACCAACTTGAAGCACAATATCCATCTGGGTAAAGTTCAATATATTTAGCTTTAAGTCACCCTAGTTTTCTGTCATTTCTGAGTGTTTTACACCAGAAAATTTTTTATATTCTTCAAATACCTTTCCACATGTGGAACTCTATTATACACATGAATGGGCCATAACATGTCATGTAAATAAATACAAATCCTAACAATATACTTCAAAGTTTTAAGAAGCCAATAGAAAATTTCAAAAATATATTTTAAGAGCAAAGGAAAATATTCCAGTGGTAGTAGAAAGAGGAGGAGTAGAGGCAGTGGCAATAATAAGCATATAGTACTTGCTATGGGCCAGGCCTTGCTTTGGGCGAGGTACTTCTGTGAACAGGTATGTAGGTATATCAGTCATTAACAACAAAGCCATTCCTATAAGGTAGGTGTCATTGTTACCTTTTCATGATATTTTTTTTTTCCTTTTTGTCTTTTTTCGTGTCCGGCAACGGATCGCAACCCTCAGTGTCGCGCCCATACCGGACCCGGACCGGCAACGGGAGCGCAACCCTCGGTGCCGCCCACCAACTCCACCCCCCCC
>NW_007730727.1:296216-320212 GCF_000696425.1 Galeopterus variegatus
CACCTCACTCAGCCAGTGAGCAGGAACCGGTCTGTATGTGGGATCCGAACCCTCGGCGGGAGCACCACCGCGCTCCCAAGCGGTGCACTGTAGCAGTGCACCACCAGGCCAGCCCTCATGATATTTTTGAAGGAAAGTAATAAAAGTAATATAGCTGATGAAAATATTTAATGTAAGCGATAACTTAAAACATGATTTTCATCCCAATTTGAAAACAATTCCTTTTGCTGCAAAAATGTTACTAAAATTAAACCAAGTCAATGGAAAATTTATTCCAGCCACAAAAATATGATATACACACAGAACCTTTTTGGACTATTCCTATTGCACACAACAATGGACATCTGTATAATCATAAGCATAAGCATGACACAGTTTTCAAACATGTCAATAATGAATTAATAATGTTTATATAAGGCAGTACTATAAGTGTACCATTAGTACATTTTTGGTCTAATGTAAAAATTCTGATTTTGGCCATTAAATGAAAGAAGTATTTACCATCTTCAGAATACATATCACTATTTACTTAAGAAATTTCACAATGTTTCCAGAAAAAAACTATTTCTATCTAATACTGAAAACTTGGTAGGAAGAGATAATATAATTCGCTCTAAAATCAAAAGAAACATAGTAAGAAAAAGCTAAATCCATGAAATCCAGCTTTTCTAACGCTGATCATTATTTTTACCTTAAAAGAACAACATAATTTTAAGCTATCTTCATATAAGTTACAGAAAAGCTCCCTGTACTTTTATTTTACTTCCTAATTCATTACCTTGTCAAAGAACTTGGGCCAGTCACTGCTGTGGATGTTTCTTAAATTACCTCTGTCTTCAATCCTGTAGTGTCTGATTTTCTGGTCTTCAAGCCAAACAATAAAGTTTCTAAATTCTGTTTCATCTGCAACATAAAATAACATATGAAGCACTAAAAGAACTAGATAAAATACTTCCTTGTCCCTAGATAATTGGACTTTTAGAATTTTTTCAACCCCAAAATACTAAGTTAATTAAGCTTGAGGTGACAGAGCAGAAGCTGAAAGTACAGTCTGGAGCCACAGACTAACAATGATTTGTTCAAATCCTGGCCTGAATTTAAATTCTGAGTGCAGGATGGTTGTGTGAACTTGAGCTAATCACCTACACTTTCTGTGCCTCAGGTTCTTCAGCTACAAAATGGGGGTAATAATAGGACTTACCTCGCAGGATTGGTTATGAAGATTAAATAAAATAAATATGGATAAAAACAGTGTCTGGCACATAACTTTGCTATTTAAGTATTAGTTATTAATATTCCAGTTCCTTTGTTGCAGAGAAAGGAGAGACTGGGCAAGGTTACATTTATAGCAAAGTAAATAAAGCAAAACAAATAGTAAAGTGATAAACAATAAAATAAAGTACAAGAAATTAAAAGACAAAAACGGGCCGGCCCGGTGGCGCACTGGATAGTGCGCCGCTTGGGAAGCGCGGGCGCTCCCGCCCGAGGGTTCGGATCCCACATACAGACCGGTTCCCGCTCACTGGCTGAGCGAGGCGCGGGAGCAACACCGAGGGTTGCGATCCCGTTGCCGGTCCCCGGTCCGGTACGGGGGCAACACTGAGGGTTGCGATCCGTTGCCGGACACGGACAAAGACAAAAAAAAAAAAAAAAAAGACAAAAAAATAAAAAAGACAAAAACTCAGAAAGATAGAAGACACTGTGATTACTATGGTCATGTACTGCTACTTGCACCTTAAGTACATGCACTGTTCCTCCCCATACCCTCTTGAGGTAGGTAATATCAATATTTCACAAGTTCAAGCTTCCATTATGAAGTCTTGAGAATTATACAATGGTCCGAGTATCACAAGTTGTACCTGATGATCACTTTCAAACTTACTAATCTACCACAGGCCATGAACTATAGAAAGAAATAAGTAGTTGAGAAATAATGAGTAACAGTGTTACTTTTTCAAATCTCAATACTGTAAAATTCCAGATACCTTTATATTTGCAATTCAACCCTCTTGTTCATTTGCTGTTAACTTTTTTGCACGACTCACACAACATAATTAACAGTATTAACATAATAATACGGGCTTACCCTTCCATTGTCGGTCCTGGATTTCACTATGTACTGTCTTGATCTCACACTGATACGTGGCTTCTGACTGCCCCCACCCCTACCTACCCCTTAGCTGCCGGCGGGCAGTGAACTAGTCTTCAAGTTACTCAGCACGTTCCTTAGAATCCAGCACTGTGCTAGCCCTTATCAGGTGCTCAAGGTACCGTCCAATTATCCGGGGAACCACGGAAGTGAAGGGTACGTGAGAACGACGAATGCTTTCTGTTTTGTGTGCTGAAGAGAGTAGGGGTGTGTGTGTGTGTGAGAGAGTGAGTGTGTCTGTGCGCGCGTGTGTGGTGTGTAGAGGAGGAAGAGGAGGAGGAGGTAGTGTTTGGAGTTAAGCAAGTGCGGAACGTGGCGATGCTGAGGAAGGCGTGAGTGAAGGCGTTCCGAGGCCGGGGGCGCGACCAGCGGAGGAGAGCGGAGGTGCGCGGCCGCCGGGAGAGGTGCCAGGAGGCCCTCGGGGGAGACAAGGCCGCCGAGGGTCCGGGTGGGTAGCCCGGGTGGGGGCGCTAAGTGGGGGACCCGGGGCCGCCACCTCACCTTTGCAGTTGAAGCCGGCAGGGTTGTGGTAGTCGAGAGCCGTCAGCTTGCGTCGGAACATGGTCCCCGCTTCTCGCTCCGGTCCCCCGGGCCTCTGCCGGGAGAGGAGAAGCGAGGTAGAGCGGGCAGCGCAGGCACCCGCGACGCGGCGAGAGGACGGGCTGTCGCCGGGACGCTGCGGAATGATGGCGGCCTACGCCAATCGTAGCTTGAGGTCGGCGGCCGGGGCAAATGCCCACCAATCGCGGCTCCGGCTAAGGGGGCGGGGCCACGTCTGGGCACGTCGACGTTCAAATAAACTTTATTGTCAGCGTCCGAGTACAGCAGACAAAAAGCAATGGGGAAGCCAGTGTCCTCTTGTTTTCCTCCCTTTCTTGATACAGCATGAAGAGAATGGTATGTGTACGCTTTCTGCCATCGGCTATACCTCTCATTGGGTCATAGAATTACTGTTCAGTGTTTTAAGCGTATTCCTTCATTTATTTATTGCTCCTCCTACAGAATAGATGCTCTTCTAACACTGCTAATTCAAAGACTGAAAAGCAAAGTCCCTGAAGTAAGATGCTTTCAGACTAGCTGCGAGTGATCCACAGGTAAACACACAACAATAATGTTGCGTGATAGTTCCAGATATCACCAGCCACTAAGTGAAGTCAGAGACTGGGAGTCATCCTTTACTCCTCCTAACCCTCGGTCACAGCATCCAGTAGGTCACCGATTGCTCTCATTCTTTCTCTCCTATCTCTCAAATCCCTCGCCTCCCACCAGTTCCATCCTATCTCATATCAGGTCTTCGTCACTTTTGCTTACTCTTAATTATTTAATTGATTACTTAGGGCTAGTCTTGCCTTCTGCAATCCTTTCCTCCACATAGCAACGAGTGATTTTCTAACACAAAAGCATAACTTTTTCTGCTTAGTATCTTTCAGTGGTTCCCCGTTGCCTTCTGGAAATAATCAAAACTCCTTAGTGTATTTAAGACTCTTCCTGATCCAGTCACTACCTGCTTTTCAGACACTGGAGAGGCAACAGTGAGCAAGACAGATCAGGCTCCTACTTTCATGGAGTTTAAAAGACTAATGAGGGAAACAAATGATAAACAGATAAACAAGTATGAACTATGGTTTGAAAATGGTGAGGAGTTCACCATGCAGTCAAAAGGGTAACTTATGTTGAGTGAAGAGGATGTAGAAAGGCAAGAAATGAGCAAAAACATGGCTCAGAAGGGCTAGAGCTTGTGGGGCTGTAGGGTGGAACAGAATCAAAGCTGAAGAGACTACAAAGGCAGGGGCCTGATCAAGTAAGGTCTTTCATGGCAGGCTAAGGGGAGGTACTGAAGTTCCTGGGGGTATGCCAACTATATGTTTCGTTTCATTTCAACAGATTTTAATCAAATACTGTGTTAGCATCTGTGGGACATACAAATGAGTAAGCTATAATCTATTTTCAGGAATTTTAAGTATAACAAACATAGATGTGTTAATAAATACTTATAATCTAGAGTTAGAAAGTGATAAGTGAAATAAATATGAGAAGTACAAAGTGTACCGTAAAGTCAGAGAATTTTAAGTATAACAAACATAGATGTGTTAATAAATACTTATAATGTAGAGTTAGAAAGTGATAAGTGAAATAAATATGAGAAGTACAAAGTGTACCGTAAAGTCAGAATACAGTTTTAAGGGGGCACTGCAAAACCATCTGTATTTTCCAGTTAAGATGCTTACAGAGTGAATCAAGGAAACAAGATCAAAACTGTCTTGCTTCCAACAAAATTTGATCAAAGATGTAGCTATAATCACATACTGTGGTGCATACTAGTTGTGTAATTAATGAAATACTAGCCGAAAAAAATGAACCCATTAAGGAAGACAAAATGATAAAGAAATACATGCAATTGTAAATAATGCATTTCTTTAAAAAGGAGGAAAAGCGGTTCTTACCATTTGTTTTCTGAAATTGACCCTTTAATGCAAAAAATGAAGTTTTTTACTCCTGACCTAGTCTTGCTATTTCAGGGTCCCAAGTTGTCAGCCACTTGAGACTGACCCTAGTCATGAGCCTTAGCTACCCCCCGCAGTGGGGAGGTTGAAGGAAGAGCAGACACAGAATGCTGAAGGGACCCACTGGAATTGAGCAGGGGATAAAGAAAATTTTGGAGAAGAATAACAGATTATAAATATTCAATCTGTTTTTTTATTTAAAAATCCTTTTGTCTCTTTCCCTCTCTGCATTTGAAAGAGTCCTTTGGCCTATCCTGAAGTGTCCAACAGGAAGTGAATCTTAGACAATCCCATTTTTGAAGACCAACCCCTCTATGCACTTCAAAAAGGGGAAACCAATTTTTATTATCAAATGACCTGAGCTCCAATCTAATGGTTGATCGGGAGTTTGATAGGTCATTAATCCATCTGTTGATTTATTTCACAAAGTTAAGTATTACCTGCATACCAGGCAGTGTTCTAGGCACTTTGGAGTTATCTGTGAACTTATAGGCAACAATCCATGCCTTCAGGGAGTTTACCATCTGGCCTGGGAAGACAAACAATAAAATTCTAAATAAGTAAATTATTTACTCTTCTAGAAGGTGTTAAGTCCTATGGGAGATCTTTTTTTTTTTTTTTTGTCTTTTCCGTGACCGGTAAGGGGATCGCAACCCTTGGCTTGGTAATCTTTTTTTTTTTTTTTGTCTTTTCCGTGACCGGTAAGGGGATCGCAACCCTTGGCTTGGTGTCACCCGCACCGCTCTCAGCCAGTGAGCACACCGGCCATTCCTATATAGGATCCGAACCCGCGGCGGGAGCGTCGCTGTGCTCCCAGCTCCGCACTCTCCCGAGTGCACCACGGGGTCGGCCCCTATGGGAAAATCTTAACAAGGTAAGTGGATAAGGAGTGGAGGTGAGGACAGTGTGGGGAGTGGGATATGATGCAGTTCTGTATTAGCCAGGATGGTGAGGTTAGACCTCATCGAGAAGGTGAAATGTAAAAAGAAGCCTCGGAGGAAATAAAGGAGTTAGCCACATGAATATCTGGGGGATGAGAGTTCTCAGTGCAAATGCAAGATAAGAATGCTATACACACACATACACACGTTTTACATATATATATAGTGTGCGTGTGTGTGTATGTGTGTGCGTGTGTGTGTGTGTGTGTGTGTGTATATATATATATATATTTTTTTGGCAACTGGCCAGTGCAGGGATCTGAACCCATGACCCTGGTGTTATAAGGGTATGCTCTAACCAACTAAGCTAATCAGCCAGCCCCTATATATATATATATATTTTTTAAAGATGACTGGCAAGGGAATCTCAACTCTTGGCTTGGTGTTGTCAGCACCACGCTCAGCCAGTGAGCAAACCAGCCATCTCTATATAGGATCCGAACCCATGGCCTTGGTGTTATCAGCACCGCACTCTACCAAGTGAGCCACGGGCCGGCCTAGCCCCTATATTTTTAAATGGTTGAAAAATCAAAAGAATAATATTTCATGACACATGAAAACTATATGAAATTCAAATTTCAGTGTCCATAAATAAAGTTGTATTGGAACACAGCCATGCCCTTTTGCTTACTGGCTGCTTTGGTGCTACAAGGGCAGAGTTGAATAGATGCAACAGAGACCATATCGCTCACAAACCTAAAATATTTGCAAGGGTGTATATGGTTTCAGAAATGTGGAGATGGCAATTTCAACATTACTACCAGGGCAACATACTGGTAAGTAGGAGAACCAATCAGAGGTACAAGTTGCTCTTTGAAGATTATTTTCACAACTTGTAACATTTAAAGTTTCAGAAATGTGGAGATGGCAATTTCAACATTACTACCAGGGCAACATACTGGTAAGTAAGAGAACCAATCAGAGGTACAAGTTGCTCTTTGAAGATTATTTTCACAACTTGTAACATTTAAAAAATCTTAGCAGTTTTACTGAATGCCTTTGTTCAAATTATTCTTCAAAAGACAGTGAACAGAAAAAGTTGGTAACATGGATATATACAAAATCCTCTATAGTGTACAGAAAAAGAAGTTTTATATTCTAACAAATGTTATCAACTGAACATCTCATGAAATCTGGGTTTTTTGTAACAAGTTGTATAATACAGAGAGGTCTCTCTCCCTGAGGGAGCCTCCTGGAGAGAGAACACCTCCTTCAACAATTTATGAAGACTTGCTCCCTCCTCCCCCTCGCCTTTTTTTTTAAGGATCAGGCTCTGGAATTTCATGAGTTAGCATTAAAAGAAAAAAGCAGGCCAGAAGAGCCCAATTTTATTGGTAGAAATGGAATAGGAATGACTAGGAATTTACAGTCATAGAAGGAGTATAAAGCATCCATCTTCCACATTTACTGCTGTAGGGGAAAAGCTTGCCTGATGATGAAAACAACACAGAGGAAAATGGAGCTACAAGGCAGAGACTGGCCATTCCCAAAAATATCTGGCAAGGGGCTGGGTCCAACCCTTCAGATATGTGAGCCAATAAATCCCTTTTGGTGCTTGAGGTAGGTTGCGTTGGGGTTTTGTCACTTACAACTGAAATAGTCCTAATGTGAGGACAGATTTCAGAGAGATTTAAAAGAAATGATCCACAGAGTTGATAGGACTCAACATAGGATAAGAAGGAGGTGGATGGCTTAAAGGTGATGCAGAGTGAATCCATGCGTAGACAGGAGTGCTGGTAGAAGGCAGCCAGTCTGAGGAGCTGAAGAATCAATTTCAGGACCTGTTGTGTTGGGGATGATGGTAGACATAGCCCATCATCACTTCTAAGATGTCAGGAATGAATGTGAGTGAGTGGATGAGACTGAATATGTTCACTGAGGAGTCATCAGCATTAAGTTGTAGTTGAAACTATTACAATGAGCTCGGTGTTAGTCCATTTCTGTTGCTTATAACGGAATACCTGAAACTGAGTAATTTATAAATAAATGAAATTTATTTCTTACAGTTTTGGAGGCTGGGAAGTCCAAAGTCCAGGGAACATATCTGGTGCAGACCTTCTCCTGGATGAGAACTCTCTACAGGGTCCCATGGTGACCAGGGTATCACATGGTGAGAATGGGTTGAGCAGGAGAGAGCTGACCTACTCACTTACTCTCCTTATAAAGCCATCAGAACCATGCCCATTACTCCATGAAGGGATCAATCCATTTACAAGGGCACAGTCCTCACAATCTAATCAATTCTTAAAGGCCCCACCTTTCAAATACCATAATAGGATTTCCCACACTCTTAGCACTGTAACAATGGGGTCAAGCTCCAATTAGTTTGGGGGGAACATTCAATCCATAGCAAGCTCCCTGAGAAAACAGAAGAAAAGAGGTATGTGACTGCATCTTAGGAAAACCCAGTATTCCTATTCAAGTGGGAGTAGGAGGAAGAGTCATGGAGTATGGAGAAAATGGTTGGAAAAATAAAAATAACAAGGAAAATGTAATGTCCCAAAAGGCAGAGAGGAGTTTGCAGAGGCAGGGATGGGGGCAGAGCAACAGAGATCAACATTTGGGTGGTAGAATTCTGTGGAGGCATCCTCTAAAAATTATAGAGAAGACACCTCTGAATGCTTGTGTATTAGTCCATTTCTATTGTTTATAACAAAATCCTTGGAACTAGGTACTTTGTAAGAAAACAAAATATATTGCTTACAGTTTTGGAGGATGGGAAGTCCACAGTCCAGGGAACACTCAGGGTGAGGGTCTTCTTTGGTGGCAGCTTTACAGCAATGCAGGGGTCTCTCATGGCAGAAAATGGCAGAGCAGAGAGAGACTAACCTCTCATGTGCTCTTCTTTTAAAGCCCTCAAAACCATGTCCCTGACCACCATAATTAATCCAGTCACCATGGCATTGTCCTACAATATATTTGCCTCTTCAAGTCTCCACCTTTAAATTACCATAATAGGATTTCCCACCCTCAACAGTCACAATGAAAATTAAGCTTCTAAATATTTGAGCTTTGGGGGACACGATTCAATCAATCCACAGCATTCTGCCCCTAGTCCCCAAAGTTCATGTCCTTCTCACAGGTAAATACATTCATTCCATCCCCAAATTCTTAACTTGTTTCAACTCAAAAGTCTAAAGTCCTAAGGTCCCATCTGTGAAATCAAAACAAGTTATCTGCTTCCAAGATACAATAGTGGGACAAACATAGGGTACATATTCTCATTCAAAAAGGGAGAAATAGGCCAAAAGAAAGGGGTATCAGGTCCCAAACAAGTCTGAAACCTAGCAGGGCACCCATTTCATCTCAAAGCTGGCAAATCATGTATCTTGACTCCATGTTCAACATCCTCTGCACACTGGTGGGGGGTTGAGTCCCTGAGTCCTCAGGCAGCTCTGCTTCTGTGGCTTTCCTTGTCTGAGGCTGTGCTTCAGCTCTCACATGTAGGCTGGTGTCGCATGCTGATAGCTCCACAATTGTGGGGTCTCCATGATGGTCATGCTCTCACAGCTCCACTAGGCCTGGTGCTGTTGGAGTTTCTCTGCTGCAACTGACTCCATGTTTCCACTCAGCATTGCTCTAGTGAAGACTCCATGTGGTAACTCCACCTCTGTGACAGATCTCTTCCTGTGCCCCCAGCCTTTTCCGTACATCCTTTGAAATCTAGGTGGAGGCTTCCAAGCCTTCCCAGCTCTGGCATTCTGCAATTCTGCAGACCTAACACCATGTGGATGCTGCCATGGCTTTTGGCTTGTGTTTTCCGAAGCTGTGGGTCCAGCCACACCTGGGGCTAATTTAGCCACAGGTGGAACAGCCAAAGCAACTGGCTGCTGGTGTGGGGAGCAGCATCCTGAGGTGGCCCTGGGCAGCAAGCCCATGGTGGGTGCCTCAGGCCTGTTCCCAAAGACCATTCTGTCTCTCTAGGCCTCTGGGACTGTAATGGAAGGGTTGGCCCCAGAGGCTTCTGCAATGCCTTCAGGGCCTTTCCTGCCTTCTCCTGATAATCCCTTTCTTTTGTACTAATCTTCTTAGCACCATTGCATTTCTCATTCTTTTTCTGCTTCTCTACCACATGGCCAAGCTACAAATTTTCCAAAACTTTATGCTCTGCTTCCTTTTTAAGTTCTGGCTTTATGTCATACCTTTGCCTCAATAACTCAGCATAGGCTGTTACAAGTAGCCATGCAGCTTCCTTAATGCTTTGCTGCTTAGAAATTTCTTCTGCCAAATACCCTGGGTCAGCACCTTAAAGTTCCATGTTCCATAAAGCTTTTGAGCATGAACAGAATGCAGCCAAGTTCCTTGCTGGTTCATAGTAAGGGTGATCTGTGTCCCAGTTTCCAATAAACTCTTTATTATTTCTATCTGAGACCTTCTTAAAATGGTCTTTACAGTCCATGTTTCCATAAGCATTCTGGTCAACACCATTTGACCAGTCTCAAAAACATTCCAAACTTTCCCTGGTATTCTTGTCTTCTAAGCTTTCACCAGCATCTAGGCTTTTCCTAGCCTGCTCCTTCAAATTTTTCCAGCCTCTCCTCAAAACCCAGTTCCAGAGCCACTTTCACATTTCTTTTTTTTTTTGTCTTTTGTCTTTTTCCGTGTCCGGCAACGGATCGCAACCCTCAGTGTTGCCCCTGTACCGGACCGGGGACCGGCAACGGGATTGCAACCCTCGGCGTTGCTCCCGCGCCTCGCTCAGCCAGTGAGTGGGAACCGGTCCGTATGTGGGATCCGAACCCTCGGGCGGGAGCGCCACCGTGCTTCCCAAGCGGCGCACTATCCAGTGCGCCACTGGGCCGGCCCCACTTTCACATTTCTAAGTATTTTGTTATATGCAACAGAAATGGACTAATATAGCTTGAAAGCAGGTAATGAATAGGCAGAGATTATGATATCCTTTAATACTGACAGTTAAACACTTTCACATTTCTAAGTATTTTGTTATATGCAACAGAAATGGACTAATACAGCTTGAAAGCAGGTAATGAATAGGCAGAGATTATGATATCCTTTAATACTGACAGTTAAACTTGGATCTCTTGTGCACATTCCTGTTCTCTCTTTTCTTTCCCTGTCACCCCTCAGTGAACCCTCGGACAGATTTGCTAACTCTGAGATGCCCACAAAGGCCTGACCTTTTGCTTTGAATTCCTGAGAACTGGTCTTTCTCCAAGATGCTAGGAGTTAGGCAGGGGCTGCTAATGCAGGGACACTTGAATTGCTGGGAAGTCTGATAATTCAAAGGAGGTTTGATGGTCTTGTAAATGGCATTGTCCTGACAGGTGGGCTCCATGGGCAGGCTGCATTTAGAGGCCAGACTTCCCAGGGCTCCTCCCTCTAAACCACAGCATTAAGTTCAGCCTGCAAGCTGTAGAGAAGGCAGGGGATGGTGAACTCCAGATTTGTCCTGATCCCACCCTGGCTCTCAGACCTGTGGACATTTTAAGTACAATTCTATTGTGATGGAGAACAGAAGATACTCTACCTTCTGCTTCAGCATTGCACCTATCTATTCTGTGCTTATGACATGTAAACCCCTGGTAGCTCACAATGGGCTAATTAAGGATATCAGACCTGGGTAAAGAGTGAAGGTGGAGAACATCATTCATTCTTTCAGCAGATATTTATTGAGCATCTGTCATGTACCATGCTAGATACCTGAGATGAAGAAAACATACTTGGTCCTCACCCTCATGGAGTTTACAGCCCAACAGGGAGACAGGAAATAACAAGGCAGAGGAGACAGAGATGAACAGAAAGCAACCTATTTTAGACAGTGTGGTCAGAGGAGGCATCATGGAGGAGGTGACATTTAAGCTGGATCATAAAATATGAACTGTTACTGCATTTCCAAATGAGGGAAATGGCAGAGAAAACGGCATGAGCAAAAAAGCTCTTTGTCAGGAAGGGGTTGACACTGTGGAATGAAGGGAAGACCAGGGAGGTAGGAGTGAAGTGGGTGGGTGTGTTGGTGTTAAGTGAGGAGGGAGTGATGCTGTGGAAGGGCAGATCAGCAGGGCCTTGGAGGCCGTGGCAAGAAGGATGAGCTTTATTCTTTGTGCAGCGAAAAGCTATTGAAGGTTTTAAACGGGGTGACAAAATGTGACTTGGGTCATAAGATCCTCTGGCTACTGTGCGGAGAGCAGAATGTAGCTGATAGAGAGTAAGGAGCTGGGAGACCAGTTTAGGAAGCTGTTGCAGTGGTTAGGTAAGCAGCAATAGTAACTGTATGGGGAGATTATCTGTTGCAAACTACCCCCTACTCCCTTTACAGCCACTATAGTGGGAGATTGAGAATCATCCATATGAACTACATACCCCCATTTACTACTCAGCGTTACTGGAAGAGCTGGACAGCCATTCGGATAATTTTTCAGTTACAGAAAAATAAATTCTAAGGCTGAGAGAAAGAGCACATTAGAAAAAAAGGAACAAATATAGCTGCTATCAGTCGAGAGATATATTTCCCAGCTCTAAATGTGCTACTATATTGGGGTTTAATAAAGAGGAGAAATGTTGCTTGCTATATTCATTACCACTTGAACTTTTGTTTCTCTATGTTTTTCATGTTTGCTGGGTCATTCCTACTTTAGCTTTGGCAAACAGAGAAACTCCCGGGAATTTAGGGCTCAGTACCTAATATTCAGTGCTGGGCATGAGTATTAGCAAATGTGGAGGAAGAGCAATCATTCTTGTCCTTTTCTTCCTAGCTGTAATCCTGCAGAGTTTCCCTGATGGCCTTGGCGGAATCTGAGACCTGACCTCATTGGTCCCACTAATGACTATATAGGAATAAGTAACTTAGATTGCCAATGAGGGTTTGAGTTATTTCCCCAATGAGCCCAACTTTCTGGCAGCCTTACACTTTAGAGCTCAGAGAAGTGTGTGTTTCTAAAGCTGCTGCCATGTTCATGCTCTTTCCTCACAGTCAGGAAATATTAGAAATTTGGTTTTCAGAAGAATATAGATCTTCTGGTAATGGGCTGTCTTTGATTGCACCCCTGGGAAATAAAGTAGATGCCAGCCCGTTCATTCTGAGCCCTGCTAGAGGAGGTGATGCAAAATGGCCCACACATGTGAACCTGATTTCTGCTTTGAACCTTCTTTCCACACATGGTAGAAGCCAAATCACCATCAATTTATGAGTCAGTTATGATCTCTTTTGCCAGGGGTCACACCTAAATTTGGGGGAACTTCTGAAATGTCGAGGAGTGGGTGGCAGGCAGTGGATCCATTCTCATCAATTTATGAGTCAATTATGATCTCTTTTGCCAGGGGTCGCACCTAAATTTGGGGGAACTTCTGAAATGTCGAGGAGTGGGTGGCAGGCAGTGGATCCATTCACATCTGCTAGGAGTCATCTTTTCTGGCCCTTCTTACCTGCTGTGTTGGACCACCATGGGACATGGTTTAATTGCCATACTCTTGGCATTGCATTATGATCATTCTATACTTGTGTTACCCTACCCCCACCTGACATTAAACTTCCTGAGCACAAGGAAATGGTACCTACGCAGTGTACGTGGTAAGATTTCAACAAACAGTTGCTCAGTTAAATTTTTCTACTTCAATAAAAAAAAATCAAGGATGCCATTGGGTTGGTCACAGAGTGTTAGTGGCAGAGGTGGGAAAAAAACTCAGAGCTTTGGGCTCTTAGTTTCATTCTCATAAATTCTCACAAATTTAGCCTTAAAACTTGAGTTCTACATTATAGAGAATCACAGAAAAAAAATCTGATTAACAGAAATAAATCACAGCTCTATTTACTGTTGCCAAATGAAACATAACAGTCTGAATATCTCACCTAATTGGAGTGAATGGTTCAGGCTTCTTGAGGAAGCACATGAAAAAGCCCTGGAATTAGAATCCACATGTTTCTTGAACTCAGTATGCACATTCATCCCACACTTAGTAATTTATGATTCTCTTTCCAGCTTAAGAAAACTAGGAGAAGACTCCAGAGAACTGGAAGATCCAAAAGGGGTGTTATTAAGGGGTCTGCTGGAGGGAGTTCTTCTAGCCCCTGGGAGATTGTCCTTGGAAAAGAATGCCATCAAGGGCTGGAACAAGAGCGAAACAGCAAACTTGGCAGGGAAATTGAGGACACATAAAATCTCGCCTACACATTCAGGGCCTCACTGAAGTTAAAAGAGGTCAGACCATTTCCATTTTTTAAGGTTTTAGGTTTGTTCTTGAAATGAAGGAACACTAAACCTTATAAAAATTGTGGTATACATTATGTACCAAATTAACACTTTTAACACACACACACACAACTCACTGCATGTATAGCCTCACATGGAAATTAAGTTAAAAGTCTGTGTGAGGCTCCTTGTGGGTGTGAGAACTGGGATTCAGCCAGGATATGGGTGGGACAGAGAGATAAGTGGGTAGGGTGGCATATAGCTTCTCTTCCCACCTTTCTGCCCCAAAGATTTCAAGTATTTGCCTCCTAGCCCATCTTGGGAACCATTTGTAACCATCTTCCCTCCAGAGTCAAACATTCTCCGTCAACCTCATTCATTCGTGTGGTTTTAATTGCTGATGTTTGCTAATGATCCCCAAATCTACGCCCTCTGGTAGACCTCTCTTCTGAAGCCCAGATTCTTGTATCCAACCTTTAAACCCCACTGCCCACTAAACGTTGACACTGGGTGTCCACCTGGCACCTCAAACTCAACATTTCCAAAAATAAAGCCTGCTCTTCCTTTTCTTTTCCTATTGCCAAATCTCCACCGAATGCTGTGCTCCAAATCTAGTTCATTAAATGTGATAAGTTATGGCATACTCAGTTGTACCTGGAATTCCCTCTGCCCTCCCCATTTCCCTTTGCCAAGCGCATGCCCGCTCATCCCTAGGATCTCATTTCCCTTACTCTGGGAAGCTGTCCCCAACTCTCCAGAACTGACAGGACCCCTTGTCATACACTCTCATCAGACCTTGATCTGCTCTTCCATTTTACTGACCACTGTGATCATTAGTTAATTAATTTTGTACTTTTTCCTTTAATGACTATTCCCACTGCTAAAATATGCATTCATTGAGTAGAGGGATTGTTTCTATCATGTTCACTGCTCTATCCCCAGGCCCTAGTGTATGGTACTGTGCATATTGTAGGCACTTAATATTTGTTGACTGAATGACTGAATAATGAATCATGGTACTCCTCTGCTTAAAATCTTTCAAGTTGGCAGCCTTCAAGATAAAGCTGCATCATTCAGCATGGTGTCTGAGACCCTCCATGTCTACAGCCTGTCTACATTTCTTTCCATTTGCACCAGTATTTTATAGAATAGTGGATGAGAGCTCAAGTTCTGTAATCAGATGTCCTGGGCTCATATCCCAGCTCTGCCACTTATTAATTATGTATCCTTGGTAAAGCATAAATATATTTCAAAAAATTCATGAAAAAATAGAATTAAAAGATAATATGAATCTTTCCATGAACTTTTTGAAGTGCCTTGGGGTGACATTGTCATATTTATATATTGGTTTTTGTCCATGGTTCCTGGCTTATGCTACTCTCTGACCTTCTCCTGCCCTCCTTTTTCTCCCTGAGGCAGGAAATCCTCTGATCTACATTAACAAATTGTAGGTCACAAGACCTCCATTTCAGGAGGGACTCCTGGGAGGAAGGAATGCAGCACAGAGAGGCTAAGAAGAACCTGGACAAACAGGCCTTGCTGGGTTTCTTCACCCAGTCTGTTAGTGTTACTTTTTGTCCAATCACATTTCCATATGGTTGTCCATGCTTCAATCATGCCTGTATAATGAAACTTCCAGAAAAATCCAAGAGCACACAGCTTGAGGAGCTTTCAAATAGCTGAACACGTGGAGGTTTCTGGAGGGTGGCACACCCAGGCAGGGAATGGAAGGCTCCACGCCCCTTCCCACATACCTCACCCTATGCATCTCTTTTCCTATATTCTTTGTAACATCCTTTATAATAAATGTAAATAAGTAAATAAATAGTAAATGTAAGTATGTGTTTCCCTGAGTTCTGTGAGCCACTCAAGCAAACTAATTGAACCCAAGGAAGGGATTGTGGGAACCCTGATTTATAACCAGTTGGTCAGAAGTTCCATAGGCCTGGACTTGTGACTGGCATCTGAAGTAGGGGACAGTCTTGTGGACTAAGCCCTCATCCTGTGGCATTTGATGCTATCTCCAGGTAATCAGTGTTGGAATTGAATTGGAGGGCACCATCTAGTGCTTGCTGTGGAATTGGTTGCTTGCTTGTTATCCCCACAATTTTGTCACAGAAGTCAGAAGTCTGTCTTCTGTGTTGTTTGTTATTGAGTAAGAGCATAGAGGGAAAAACATTAAACTTTGCTCTTGTTTTTTCCTCACCAATACACCTTGTATTAAAGATTTTTGTGTGTCAAGTCAGTTTCTGCATCTGTTAAATGGAAATAATGTTAGTACCTGCCTCTAGGTTTGTGACGATTAAAGATTAAATTCATATATACATCATCATATATTGTACAGGAGTATATATTATTTGAGTCTGTATGTATATTAATTAATATATGTGTACTTATACATTTTTGAAAAACAAAATTACAACAAATCTCGTTTTGTAGATCTTAATTGGCTTTAACTGTGTTTCTAGAATCTGGCAGCAGGTAGGACCAAAAATGGTTCAAAATGCTCCACCCCACCACATGTGCAGGTCATATTTATATGCAGAGAAAGGGAAGAGGCCTACAGAAACAACCTGATTGGTTACAGCTCAGTGTTTGCCTTATTTGGGCATGGTGTGAGGAGGCATTTAACTTATATGGATGTGGTCTGATCAGTTGGTGGCTTGTGATTGGCCGAAGCTTGGCTGCTGTGATTGCCTGAGACTCAGCTACTTGTTACAAGAATATACTTCCAGTTGGCTGTTTATACACTAAATTGGATTACATTTCATTATCTATGGAGAATCCTTTAAGCCAAACTTAAAATTTGTCTGAAGTCAGCTTTAGGCCAAACTCATTTCAATTTTACAATGTGTATATGAATTTAATGGATTAATATACTATGCATTTTTAGGTGTGTATATATGTGAATGTAGAGAGCTTGCAACAATGCCTGGCACCCAGTCAGCTTTGTATTAATTTACTACCACTCCCCTCTCACTCAGAGCTTAAACCACACTAAACAAATTCTGGTATCTGCAGTGTACCATGACCTCTCTTCTCTGCCCTTTTGAACTTGACCTCTCTCAGCCTAGAACAGCCTCATATCCTCCCTCCACTTGGCTAACTCTTTCTGGTTTCAGGACCAAGGTCAGGTCACCACCTTTGGTGTGCCTTGGGGGACTCTCTCTCTAGTCAGTGGTGTTAGGTGTCCCTGACAGAGGACTGTGTCCAGCTTTCCATGCAACTGTCCCAGGCATATTTTGCCCTTCTTGTCTCTGCAATGCTTTAGTTATAGCTTTGCTCCTTATTGACTGTGATCTTAGAAAACAGCTTCTTTGAACTTCAGTTTCTTCATTTATAAAACAGGCAGCCAATGAACTGCCAAAACTGGGACGGTATTTAGCTGTGCTTACCTCTAACAGCAGTACTGAGTGTTTTGGGCTATGTCCATTCTGACTGGGCGGTGTCCATACCTTTCTGGTTGTTTTTTTTTTTTTTTTTTTCCTTTTTGTCTTTTTTTGTGTCCGGCAACGGATCGCAACCCTCAGTGTCACGCCCGTACCGGACCGGGACCGGCAATGGGATCGCAACCCTCGGTGCTGCGCCCACACCTCGCTCAGCCAGTGAGCGGGAACCGGTCTGTATGTGGGATCCAAACCCTCGGCGGGAGTGCCGCCGCGCTCCCAAGGGGTGCACTGTAGCAGTGCGCCACCGGGCCGGCCCTGGTTGTTAATTTTGAACATACACCCTGATCCTCAGCTACACAGTAAGTATAAATGTAAGATCTCTTTCACTTTTTTCTCATATTTACTAAATGGACATTTGCATACCACTTTTTAATTTTTCCTATTTCACATTTTACCTACATGAATTTTTAATTAATATTTCTATTTTAATTGACTTTAAAAAAAATTTATATGTTAGCTGTGCTTTAAACAATAATATTCTTAAAATCATGAATTTGATATGCAACTAGTACTTTTTGCATGAAAATATATACATAATCATTACAACATATAATATTTGTCTGTGTATTGTCTAAAGTCATCTTGGGTCATGGTACGTACACCACTCTTTGGGGATCTCATAGACGAATGATTCTTAAAATCTGGCCCCTGAACCAGCAGAGTCAGCATCACCTGGGAATTTGTTGGAACTGCACATTCTCCAGCACCATCCCAGACTTACTGAATCTGAAACTCTGAGGGTGGGGCCAGCAATGTGTTTTAACAAGCCCTACAGGAGATTCCGCTGTGCTCAAGATTGATAACAGCTGTCACAGAGAACTTTGTGGGCTTCCTGTGAGCTGACCTCTTCTACACAGCAGTCCCTAACTCAGGCCCATTCCTGGGCTTCTGCTTTGCCCTGCCTGCTCTCAGGACCAATCGTTTGTTCTTGTTCAACCACTGAGACCTGAGTAAAAGCCCAGGCACACACCCGCTTTTCCTGCAGCTCACACGGCTGGGTCCCCAGAGAGGCAACCTTCATTTGGAACAATTTCTTTCCAGCTTCTATTGTTTCCCACCCTTTCAGGCATTGAGTTGATTAAATTCATAGTAAGAAATAGGGCAAGTCCTCTGTTCTGCAAAAACCAATTACCTTCTCTGTCCTCCTCTGCTTTACCCTGTGAGGTGGGGGAGTTCTTTTTCTTCTTTTCTGAGCACATGTCCTCTATGTTGTCCATGGCCCTCTCCACTGGGCAGGGGGCATGAGGTCCCCAGATGCTGGTAGAGGTACACATCCTAAAATGTACTCCTCTGACAAGAACCTCTGTCCCTAGAGGGGGAAGAGTAGGAGCTTCTATGCTGGCCAGCTCTACTCAAACATTGACACTGCAGAATAAGCATCATGATTTCCTTTGAGGGGTGCCTTTATCTCTACTCTCCCCTTACACTCTGTCCTCTGATGATTTCAGCTATTCCAAGGCTTCAGCTTCCTACCTGCCAGTGAAGCCTAAACCCGCTTGTTCAATCCTCGACTCTCAGAGGAGCTCCAATTTTACATTTCCTGGGATAGCCCCATCCTCTGTGCCTCACAGCCAGCATGCCCAGAATTGACCATAATCACCTTCCACAATAAACCCACTCTTTCTCTTGCATTTCCCATCTCAGCTGATTGAACCAAAGTCTAGTGTACCATCAAAACTAGAAACGCTTCTTTCTTCTCCTCCCCATGTTCAATGGGCCACCCAGGCACTGTGATTCTACCTCTTCATCACGAATCTCTTTCCTCCTCTCCATTCTCAAAGTCACCTTCCTAGAGAAGGCCCTCACCTCTATTATGGTGACCACAGCTTCCCTGCTGTTAGACCTCTGTGCAGCTGGAGTGGCATTCTAAATAACAAATCAAATCATGGCACTTGGCTAAAACTTTTTCAGAGGCTCCATGCCACCTCTGGGATAAAGTCCAACCCCTTTGCAAACAAGGCCCTTGACCACCTGGCCTCAAAATTTCTTTCTCGCTATTCCCAAAGCACACTGGACTCCAGCCACATGGAACCACTTGCCATTCCCAGAACATGCTGGGAGCTTTTCTGCATTCCTAGCTGAACAGTTTCCTAGGCTTGGAGGCCTCCCCACCTTCCTCCTTTCCCAGCCTGGTGAGTTCCCATCACCGCTTGAATCCCAGCTCTGACATCAACTGTGTGCAGCTTTCCCTGACTTTTCCCGACACCCCACCAAGCTGGGTGCTGTCCTCTGTGCACCTTCTGGATCTTGGTAATGAGGCCTAGGCAGAGCTCCTCCCAAGTAGGGGAGGGACGGCAGGGGGCTATCTCTCATTCACCTTGGCACCCTCTGGCCTAACACAGATGCTCATGCCAAATCAGTAGTGTAGCTGCCTACATCCCAGCACACTCAAAGAGAGTTTAAGCACAGTTCCATTCACCCCTAACAAAGCTGGAAATCCAGAGCAGGCCCAGCACTTTGTCCCGAGTCACCAGGGCAATGGCCCACACCCCATCCACAGTGGACCTGCTAAACAATAATCACCATATGATGAGGTTCAGAACCCAAACCATCGATTTACTATTTAACCACCTTCATGAGCATAACTTTACTAGTTCAGAGACTCTTGCCCTAGAAGAGCAAAGTTGTAAATCTTTGTTTCATTGTAGAAATTTCTAGAAAGTCTCAGAATGATAACCAGTTTTCATTCCTAGATTCATGTTACCTTGCTGTGTCCACCAATCCTAAACTATTATATCACAATCCTTATCCAATTCTAATCAGGTCTTCCTCCCCAACATTAAAAGATCTGCCTTATACCAGACTTGAGAATCTTAATAAATCAGACCTTGCGCTTTTCCTATGGAGACACGATCAGACTTCTTTACAGAGGTAAGCAATGAACTCAGCTTTACCTTATTAACAGGTTGTTTGGGGACCAGCATATAAAAAGACTGCTTACTAGGCTTCTCCTGCTTCCCTAAGGGATTGCTAGTTTGCATTCAAAGGGAGTTTTGTTTTCTCACCAAGTTCTTACAGTAAACAAGTTCTATATCCTCAAATGTTAACGCCTGCGTACTGTGAATAACTCAACCAGGCATGGAGACGATACCCAAAATGCTTTTGTCTCTAGATCAAAACCTGCCTTTGGCTTCTTTTTGGCAGCAGAGCTCATCTGCAGAAGGAAATGTGATGATGTGGCACCTTCTGAGAACTGACCAGCAGAGGGTGCTCTTGAGAAAGAAGAACTATTTGGAAGATTGTTACTGTCAGTGACTGGACAATTGCCACACAGGAGGCTCCACTTAATTTTAATCACTGTAATTAATGGGAAATGCAAATGGCCTTCCACAGGACATAAACCAGAACAACCACGGACTAGAGTGCCAACTGCGGGAAACCCAGTGGAGAACCTTCCCAAAGTGGTATTCAGGGTAGGATTTCAACCAAGTCTTCTAACCAAGACTCCTGCAATAACAATTTCCCCTGAGTAATTCTGAAAGCTGTGGTGTTTAGGACATGCCATGTTGAAGTCCTTCAGAACGACTCATTCTGGGATTCCTGAGAAATTATTGTCAAATAGAAAGTCAGTCTAAGCCAGGAGTTGGCAAACTTTTTCTGTAGAGGGTCAGATAATAGATATTTTCACTTTTACAGGCCATACAGTTTCTGTCACCACTTCTCAAATCTGACCTTGTAGCTTGAAAGCAGGCACAAAGGTATGAAAAAATGGGTATGGCTGTATTCCAATGAAAATTTATGGATAGTGAAATTTGAATTTCACATAATTTTTACATGTCACAAAATATCATTCTTCATTTGATTTTTTTCTCAATCGTTAAAAAACAATGGGTATGGCTGTATTCCAATGAAAATTTATGGATAGTGAAATTTGAATTTCATATAATTTTTACATGTCACAAAATATCATTCTTCATTTGATTTTTTTCTCAATCGTTAAAAAAGGTGAAAACCATTCTTAGCTCATAGGCCGTACAAAAACCAGCTGGATTTGGTCTATGGGCCTGTGGTTTGCCAGCTCCTGCTGTAAGCCAACCCTCAACCCAACCTCTAAACTCTATTTGTAATGTCTATATCTCTGTGAGAGATTATCTTTGTGAATTCTTCTCCCTGGGACCATCTAAAAATAATCATCCTCCAAGAAATATGAAGGAACCAAAACATCTCTTTGAGGTCCTACTATGTCTATTACTGAGCAGAGAGAACTGTTAAAAATTCTGAACTGAGTTCAGAGGTCAATAAAAACACAGGATTCTCAAGAGTCAACACAAATAACTGCTCTTCCTGGTGTGAGTATTGACTGCAAAATGCATTTCTTGCCAAGGGGGCCCTCTGCTGGATTGGCACTGAATTAGGGGAGAGAATGAAGGTGGAGCTGGAAACACCAATGATGTTTGAACCCAAACAGGACCTTACTGGGTAAGATTTTGGACATGTGACTTGACTTCTCTAGCTTCTGTTTCCTCATCTGTAATAAGAGGGGACATTATTATCTGATGAGGCTTTCAGAAGGATGTCAGAAGCCTTAACATAATAGACACTAAATCGATGGTAGCTTTTATTACCCACCAGATGATAAAGAACTCTAAGAAATGCCTTGTTTCTTTATAAGAACCAGGGTACTTTCCAACTTTAGTAATGGGTTACATAATCAGAATGGATTACAAGATCCTTGAGAGGAGGGTACATACAAATTTGTTTTTTTCTGACTCGCTTAGCTTAGCTCAGTGCCTGGCATCTAAATCTCAGTTGCAGGGAAAAACCTGTGCTTCAATGGAAAATTATGCATTTTAGAGCATACTCTTCTAAGTTATCTAATTCATATTCTCTGGGAGTTCTGTGCCTTTCCTTCCCTTTGAGCTATTTCATAACTCTGCAAGTTGTAGATATTGATAGCAATGCAAAATAATTCTTGCTTTAGATATGCAACTAAATTCTTTCTAGGGGAAGGTCAACTGACTTGCGTCCCCAATGGAGAAAGAAGCCAGTTTTGCATCCACTTGTAAATTCATTTCACTATTCTTGATCTATATAGGTCTCTGCTTTTAGGCTTTTGCTTTGAACCAATTGTAACATCTGCTGGTCTCCTTATTAATAATGAGTTAAATAAAATCTTTGACGTGTTCATTTAACACCTGCATGAGAGTCAAGATTTCACATTTTTTGGTGGAAACTTACTTTTTAACATGCTGTTTAATTGTGAAATTGAATTCAGGAATGTTTTCCTAGAAAACTCTTGAACAGTGTCCTGGGGGACAACCTAAAATGCTTCCATCTTGCCCTTTGGAATCATCTTCTCTTTCCAAAAATGTTCTACTTGTGACTCTACCACTAACTAGCTATATGAGTTTCAATGACACTTAAGTTTTCCCATCTGCAAAATAGGGAGTTGAACTAAAAGACATTCTGTAATGCAGCAAACTTTATGGTCTAGGGATCCCTTTACACTTTTAAAAACTGAGAACCTCCTCAAATTATTAGGGCTTTGGTTTTTGTGGGTTATATCTATTGGTACTTGCCACGTTAGAAATTAAAACTGAAAAAACAATTAAATATGCATGTATTAGCTTATTGAAAAAAACAATAACAATCCCATTACCTGTTAACATAAATAATATATAATTATGAAAAACAATTATATTTTCCAAAACAAAAAAAATAGTGAGAAGAGTGGCATTGTTTTACATTTTTGCAAACCTTTTTAATGTCTGGTTTAATAGAGGACAGCAGGGTTCTCATATGTGAATTTGCATTCAATCTGTTGTGACATTAATATCATGTAGCCTCTAGAATCTCCAGTGTACCCTTGTGAGTGAATGAAAGCAGAAAGGGCAAATAACATCATAGTATTATGAAAATAGTTTTGACTTTGTAAATCCCCTGAAAGGGTCTCAGGGACCCTCAAGAGTTCCTGGAACACTCTTTGAGAACTGCTGTTGTAGAGGAAACCAAGATGACCTACAGGTGGGAGTGGGACCTAGATGGTGAGATGTGCCAGTACATCAGGCTGATCCCCTTCTCAAGTGATGGGTCACTTTCACAAGCATTCCAGAACAAGTTCTCCCTGCGTGTGTGCGTATGCAAGTGCACGTGTGTGCAGCAGCACCTGTTGATCTGGGCTGGGATTCTGTGTTACAAGCTGGAGTGGGATATTGCATATTTCTGGAGTAGGGACAGGAAATGGTGTGCGGGTGGGGAAGGAAATTAGCACCATTCTTATCTTTCCCCAGACAAGCTCTGGGTGAGAACTTAAAACTGCATTTGCAAGGGTCTTTGTCCTGAAATTCCCTCTTGATCCTTTTTTCAAATCATGAAGATTTCATGAGAGTTAAGCCCCTGGAAGGCTCCACTGTGGCTTAGATGACCCTGCTTCTGACCCTGGGAGGGTCACTGGGCTCTGAGATGACAGGGAAGCAGTTGTTGGAACAGTAGTTGGGAAAGGAAGAGATTTTTCTGTCCGGAAATCCTGAAGAAAAATAAACACTCTGATCCTTCCCTGTTGTATCTCTCTTCTTGGTTTTCCTTGCACAGTCTTCTCGATAACAGAAAATATTTTCTGTAAAAGGTAAACCTGGGGGCCGAGCCCGTGGTGCACTTGGGAGAGTGCAGCGCTGGGAGCACAGTAGGCTCCTGCCGCGGGTTCGGATCCTATATAGGGATGGCCAGTGTGCTCACTGGCTGAGTGCGGTGCAGCCGGTCTCAAAAAGGACAAAAGAAAAAAAAAAAAAAAAAAAAAAAAATCAATAATAAACAAAACTCTGGAAAGTATACAAACGCATGGAAATTAAACAACATTCTACTTAACG
>NW_007730727.1:321173-336938 GCF_000696425.1 Galeopterus variegatus
AAAGGGGAGCCTACTTAACTGGTGTTCTCTTCTCCCTAGGAGGCAACGGTTTACCATGAGACAAGATTCTCATACAGTCATGCAGTGGTCAGTGATAGACTACATACACGATGGTGATCCCATAAGATTATAATGGCTGTACCATATAGCCTAGGTGTGTAGTAGGCTGCACCATCTAGGTCTGTGTAAGCACACTCAATGGTGTTTGAACAAGGACGAAATCGCCTAATGACACATTTCTCAGAACATATCCCCATTGTTAAGCAATGCAGGACTATACAATGAGCCATTAACTCCAGCCAAGACTCCTCTGGCTGGTCTTCCACCTCTGCCCTCCCCGCAGCTTCCTGTGTCCTAGAACTGTTCAGTTTGGTAACATGGAATTCAAACTGAGCCTTGAAAGATGAGTAAGACTAAGCTAGTCGAGGAGTTGTTAATGACATTCCAGAGGGGTAACATCATAAGGAGGTAGGATATATTCACAGGGCAGTGAAGGACACAAGATGAACCACAAGAGAGGATTTGAAAAACGAGATAGGAGTATCAGAGTGGGGCCTGACTCTCCAGGGCCTTGAGAGCCAGGCAGTTGAGGGTGGACCTGACGTGGCTCACAAGAGCATCAGGAACCAGAGCACCCTGGGTTTCTGAGTGTGGCGAAACCTGAGGTAACGTCGATAAATCTGGCAACATGTGGTGTGTACCATTTGTTATTTTCTTTGTTTTCTTTTATTTTTAATTGACACATAATAATTGTACATATTTATGTGGTACAGTGTGATGTTTCAATACATTCATATGTTGTGTAATGATCAAATCAGGGTAATTAGCATATTTATCACCTCAAACGTTTATCATTTCTTTATGGTGACACCAGTTGTTTTTGCCTTTAACCTTCAGTCCCTCTTCCTCTAGTAAGAGGACTTCAGTTTCCTTACCACTGTTCTGCTCAAGTGGCCACAGTGACTCTACCTTTGTGCCCTGGTCCAGGGGTAGGTGGGTACTTGAACCTAATCCAGCCAATAAAAATCTTAGGATGTGTTCCAGGGATATGGCAAGGGACTTTTGCTGGAGCTATTGTTATCTTTCTTCTGTGATTGCTAAACTGCTGAGATGTAAGTCTGGAACTGCTAACACTATCCTGATGGGGCAGAGGAAGAATCTGAGAATTAAATCAGCACAGAGGAAAGCAGAGCCATGGGGTGAATGGAACATCCAGTGACATCATCTGAGCACCTGGATCCAGCTGGACCTGAAGGGGAACCTAATTCTGGGTTCTTCAGTTATTAGCTGGTTTCAGCTAGATTCCTGCCACTTGCAACCAAAGGAGTCCTAATTAATGAATACTCAGGGGCAAGTGGGGTGGCTTAGAGTGAGAGGAGATGAGTTGGAGTGGCACTGATGGGTGTGGCAGGAATCCAGACATGAGGCATTGAGGGTTTGGATCAGGGGGTTTGGAAGCTAGAGGGGAAAGGAGCCAGGCAGTTGGGCCAAGAGGAGGGAAGGAACTATCTAGTATTTTCTTCTCTTTGAAGGATGCCGTCAGGTAGTGCCTAATGACTCTTTACCACCTCTTCCCTCATGATGCCCCTTTGCCCACTCACTTTCCTTTGGTTTTGACAACCTTGTAAGATAAGTGAATCAGGTATTCTTGTCCCCATTTTATAGCATGGAGAAGTTAAAGGACTTGCCCAAGGTTACACAGGAACTTGGGCCCAGTTTGATTCTCTAGCTCATGCCAAGGGGGCTCATACTTGTGTACTGTATGAACTGAGGTCACCAGGCACTGTCTTTCTGTCACCTTAGGGTGGAGATGCGCCCCCACCCTCCCCTCCGCCCCGCTTCTCTTCTTTTTGGCGAAGAGAAACAGGAGGAATTCTCGCTGAGGAAAGGCCCAGGAGCCCATGGCCCCCTTCATTAAAATAAATTTTGCCCGAGTCTCCTGGTTCTAAATGAAGAAAATGTAGATTTGGGGCAGAACCGAAGGGAAAGGGATTTCCCTTGGCAAATTATTTGCAATTTGTGGATTGGTGCTGACCCAGCTCCAATTCCCTCTGTCATTGTGTAAAATGTGACCAGCTTATTAAAGAATAAGAGCTGGAGGCAGTCCTCCCAGAGGGGCTCAGCAAACAGGAGCAGAGTTGAAACCCACCAGCATCCTCCTTCCAGTGTCTCCTGTCCTGGAGCTCTCTGGATTCCCACCCACACTCACATGTTCGCTCCCAGGCAGCCACTTCCTGTGGCTGTGAGACTAAGAGTGAGGACATTTACCATGTTTGTGCCTTTCCCTAGGCATTAGGAAACACTAGCTGTCAGAAGTATTTAAATTTGTGGTTCTCAGACCGCATGTAAAGGCAAGCATGTTCTTCAGAGTCCCTGCCAGAGATTGAGTTAGTGGCGGGCCCAGGATCGGCCTTTTTAAGAGGCGTGACAGGTGATTCTGAAGCAGGTGGTCTAGGGCCACAGTCTCTGAAACAGTGATGGTAATGGAGCGCTAGTGCACAAACTCCTCCAAGTGGCCCCTTCGTCCGTGATTTAAAGATGCTGCTGTTGCTGGCACAAGTCTCAGGAGAGCCAGTGATTCCTTCTTTACTAACGAGGTCTTACTGGTGTAATTTGAGGGACATTCAGGCTTTCTTGACTAAGATCTCCGAGGAGCTGCTGAATCTGGAGTTCTAAGGATTTATATTCTCCAATACTTCTTTTATTTTATTTATTTATTTTTTTTTTCCTTTTTGTCTTTTTCCGTGTCCGGCAACGGATCGCAACCCTCAGTGTTGCCCCCGTACCGGACCGGGACCGGCCACGGGATCACAACCCTCGTTGTTGCTCCCGCCCCTCGCTCAGCCAGTGAGTGGCTGGTCTGTATGTGGGATCCGAACCCTCGGCGGGAGCACCACCGCGCTTCCCAAGCGGAGCACTATAGCAGTGCGCCACCGGGCCGGCCCTCCAGTACTTCTTTTAGATCATAGACAGCTTATGGAGAACAGCACTTTCTGTGTTCAATTTTTCTTTTCATAAAGGAAAAATTCCACTGTGGCGTACCACAGCAAGTTAAAGTGTAAATACAGCTCATCTCTCTGCATGGTCCAGCCTGTGAGAGCCCTGGACTTTCTCTCCACCTCCCCTCAGTCCCCACATTTCTCTGTCCCCAAGGGCTGTACCTGAGATGTAGAGACCCAGGGATAAAGGCTTTTAAACAGTCTCATGTGAATTTTTCCTTCCTTAGGACACTTCTATTAACAAAATCCTAATGAAAATCAATAAATTCCTATTTTTCCACCCATTTGTATCATCAGATCCCTCTGAAATAACTGGAATCAATGGGTGTGGTAGTCCGCAGGCCTTCACAATGAAACTGACTGCAGATGAAATGAATCTGAAAATTCCATTTATTAAAACAAATACATTGTCCATGAGGGATGAAAATGTGCACATCACATTCAGGTTTTCCTGCTTTAACATTTTCGGCATTTCTCTCTTTTTGAAAAACACACTCCATAGATCTTATATAGGAAAAATGTGAACAATTCTCGGACTGAGAAACATTACTATATATGTAACAATTCATCATTGCCAGGAGCAGCTAGAAGCAAATATTAAGAAAGAAGGAAAAAGAAGTATAAAAATCCCTCAAGACAGCATGCTTGATTTTCTTAAAATTTCTTATGGGAGTATGGTATATGGAGAAATTTTTTTTTTTTTTTTTTTTTGGTTTAATATTTTTTAGTAGGCAATCTCTTTTAAACATTATTAGAAAAATCAGACTCAGGTCAAAGTACTTATTTGCAATCTATTGATTTAAAGTAAATAATATGCAGTTTCAAAATTTAAAAAGAGAATAACAAATTTTATATTGGAGTTAATATTGAGGATGATGCAAGATTTTGTTTTTTTATAGAATTCACATTCTAAATGTGAAGCTTATTGTTATTATTTATTAACTAATTCCATGGCAGATTTTCATTACTATCCAATATTTTGTGTGTAGAAATTAGGGCCTTAAAGAATTAAGCTTAATTTTCCTATTAGTTACCCTTTAAGAAAAAATTATGCTGGTGAAAATGATTGTTGCATTTCTAAAGGAATTAAGCTCTTTAGATGCATAAGTAATCAAAACACATTTTCCCCTTAGTAACTACAAATACCAGTAAGCCAAAACACATATAAATATTCTGGTATTAATAATTCTATAGTGTAAGATAAAATTATGAAAAAGCCAAAACATTTTCCCTAAACTTAACTTCCGATGAGCTGTATATTTTCTGCCTTCTTTCTCCTTTTAGAAACACGGTCACATGCGGTTTAGAACTTTTTAACTTTTAATTACAAGACCCATATTATGATGCTTCCTAAAATTTTTAATTCCATTTTAATTGCTCCAAAGATCTAGATTTACATGGATGTATAAAGAGTCCTTTGAGAAAAAGAAACGGTGTGGATTTTGAAAATCATCTGGGCTTTCTATTGATTCCTCGTGCTTTATTCACAGTTATTTTCATGTGACCACATATTCAATTCATGTTTTGGCTCATTTAAGAAATGTGATACAGTTTTAGCTGATTCCACAGTATTACTAAGCTGATTGTATAATACTGTAGTTTAATAAATACTCTGCTAGGTTCTTTCACCCCTAAATCTTCATCTGCATCCCAATGACTGTAACAAAATCCCAAGATTTGATCAGAAGAACAGAAGTATCTGGTTACAGAAGTGCATTCATACATTTCACAAAGGTATCAGTAGCCTCTTCTCCCCCACCCCATGTGTGAGCTTTAATTGGATGTATTTATTCTATCACCAGCATGTGCATAAAGGAACTAAGGAAAACATTTGTCTGTTTCAAAATCTGTCCTTGGCATAGTAAGTCTTTTTATTTTCTTTTTCCCTTCCTTCTCCAATTTTTTTTTTTTTAAACAAGAGTTAGAGGAGTTAAAGAATGA
The DNA here is from genome assembly GCF_000696425.1 of Galeopterus variegatus. Classification (NCBI taxonomy): domain Eukaryota; kingdom Metazoa; phylum Chordata; class Mammalia; order Dermoptera; family Cynocephalidae; genus Galeopterus; species Galeopterus variegatus. The sequence continues at coordinate 326,114 of NW_007730727.1, forward strand.
GAGGGAAGAGAGGAGAATAAAATTAATTGGGAAATAGTATTTTAGGATTTGAAAGCAAACAAGATATAAGAGAGGCCCTCTTTGACTTGGAATGTAAACAAGAGTTAGAGGAGTTAGAGAATGAGAGGGAAGAGAGGAGAATAAAATTAATTGGGCAATAGTATTTTAGGATTTGAAAGCAAACAAGATATAAGAGAGGCCCTCTTTGACTTGGAATGACACGGAAAAAAATGATAAAGTTTTCCAGGGCTTGCCATTACTGATGGAGGCTACAGCTGCAGTGAGAAGTTACTGTCAATATCATATCTTGGGGAAGAGAGAGCTGCTCTAGCTGCAAGGAAGCTGTAAATAGAAGACTGAGAGACTCTAACAAACAAGGTGGAGAACAGAAACAAAGAAAAGATTCCATTGAAAAATATGGTGAGTGAAAAACCAAGACCATCTCAGTGGACAAAAGAGCCAGATCCTTTCTGGTGGAGCTGGCTGTGCGGATTGCACGTGCTGCCCAAAGTGTGGGCTATCTGGGGTTCTTCTCCCTGGTGGGCAAATAGCCAGGGTTCTGAGAACGGGTCGCCCTCTCTGGAGCTGTGGGTTTATTTCTTCTGATGCTTTTATAAAGGAAGGCCATGATTTTCTTAAGATACAGAAAGTGTTCTTTCAATCTAGAATTTCTGTGATTCAGGGAGAGGAAACTTGCTCATACTCTATGGCGAAAGCACGTCCCAACTCATGGTGAATCCTTAGCTCTCCTGATTGGTGGTACCTGTGCTGCCCTGGGTTCTGGATAAATCAAAATGCTTTGGATTCTGGAAAATATATTGAAGAGGCATTTATGCCATTAACTAGGAGGTATTTTAGGTGTGACTAAGGCGCAGAAGTAATTTCAATTTTAAAAATACCGAGTTTTTTCCCTCCCCAGCATTTTTTCTCTCTCATTTCTTTTCCCAGCTTTATAGTAAAGCAACAAAACTTCTGAATGGATGTAACATAGGGACATTTTCATGCAGTATTAATCAAAAATTGTCACAAATATATGAAAGCACCAGTCACAACACATGATTTACTTTTACTTGCAGAATTAAAGCTATCATGTACAAATGTTAGGAATAGTGGTAAGAGAACACAGACAACCAGCACTTTTTTTTTTCGTTTTTTCTTTTGTTATTACCATGAGGATACACCACGGGGAATATCTTCCTAGACATTTTGTGTGCTCATTCTTGGAGTCTTACAGACAAGTCCAGCATTATTGCCACACTACTCTACTGGGGAAGGGTGGAAGAAGAGGTAGGGAGGAAGGAAAAAAGATAAAGGCACAAAGACTAAACATCAATGCCAGTAAACCGAACTGTGGCTACACTGGGCAACTCAGCTTATCAGAGGGTATTTAAAGACAATATTCATTCCAAGAAGGTCATACGTATCTTAACTCATCACAACAATTTTAATTTTTATTTTTTAAATATGAAGCAGAAACATAAGGTTGGGAGAGCAGAAAAGAAGTGACACCAATTTTACTTTAATATATTTCCCTCCTCCAGGCAGTTCTGCAAATCAGATCTCTTAACTCAGGATGTGGATCAGTTTTCATTCTCATAAAGGGGGCCAGCTCTTTAAACATGCATAGCCTGGAGTTCCCAAGATGTTTTTCCCTCTCTTCAAATGCCGTGGACTAGAAAGGTGCCCACTTTGCTAAAAACTCTACATCAATGTCCCAGGAGCCCTGAGGCTCTTCAGGCTGCTCTTGAAGACTTAAAGGATGGCACAGAAAAACTTCTTCTCCCTAAATGGGTTTTCTGAAGCTGGAACAGGGGTCAGGAGGGGATCCTCCTTGGCATGCGCTTCACAGTAGGCCATCAAGTCTGCAGCTGCCTTGGAGACCTGGAAAGGAAGACAAAAATGACCAAGACTGTACACGAGGCATTGACTAAGGTCCGGTCTGGTGCAGTTGGTCAAGGCCCAAGCTTTGGGTCCATTGGCCTGGGCTCAGATCCTTGCTCCACCACTTGTGTGAGAGTGAAGTAAGTCACTCAAGCTCCAAAAGCCTGTTTGCTCTTCTGCAAAGAAGGGAGTTGGGGATATGTCCTCACAGGATTGTTGCCAGCAGGTCTGGGACTATGGTAAGGTGAGTGAGGCACTTAGGACATCAACCTGAAAGAGGCACTCTCTGGCAGGGTCAGGCAAGTTCAACCTTGCACTTGCAGGCCCTGAGTGGGCATCTCCTTCAATTTTGTGCTCCAGATACCTCAATTGCCTCCACCTAGTGCCAGCCCTGTTTGCAAGGACCGAATGAGATAATCCATGTGAATCATTTAATGCCTGGCACATAGTAAGCTTTCCATGAGGCCAGCCGTTATTATCATTCTGTAGTCATGCCTCTGCTTCAGGAATTGTGCTAGGGCTGTCTACAGGCCTGCTGGCTTCAGGAGGGAGATAACGTGTATATGTATATCTGTGATGCTGTCACTGCTCACAACATTTCTGCAGCTCCTTGTTAGGAGCTGCCTGTGTGCCTTCCTTTGACCAGCCTCAACAGTGACAAATTTTCATTAGTTGAGGGGGTAGATTTTATTTTGGGAAATAAAATTAGGGCCTTAAAACAAATACATTGTCCATGAGGGACACTGTGTAATCACAATTGTCAACCACATCTGGTGACTAGGAAGATGAGCCGGGGAATACCATTTGGGGCCAAAAACCATAAAGTCAAGTCTATTTCTTACATGACATAATACATTACTCTGACCATCATTCCGAAAGATTTCTCCACATGGGAGCAATATCACCGTACTACTATGTAAGCCTCTGAAAATAACTACTGAAAGGACAATCTTCTGTAAGAGTGGGGTAGATCATATTATTGCTAAAAATATTCATTGCCCCTCTCTACAGATGGGGATACACACCCAGACAATGATATCAGACTTGGCCATGTGACATGCTTGCTCTGGTGAGTGAAATGTGCACCGAATTTATATGGATTGCTTTCAGGCAGAAGCTTCAAGAGCCAGTGTATAGTTTGCCATGCCCTTTCCCTCTGTCATTTTGTCCAGTTGAAATAATTTACTAGGAGCCCCCTTAATTGATCAGTGATTTTAACAAATGATATAGTGGCCACGCCCTTCTTGCGACATGATTAGAGATTTGTCACTTAAAGGCACTTCAATTTTATAATTTACTGGTTAGATATGAGAATCAGTTTCATCTTCTAATCCGATAAATTCTTGAATTTTTGGACTCTGTTCCATTTGTCAATGACCAGATAGAGGCAACATTCCAGATAAAGTTTCCTCCATCTGCCAGGGTCTCTGATGAAGGCAACATGGTGTGGAAGGCAGCTGATCTGTGATGGGTATGTAGTAGGAGTGGGAAATATATCTTTGCTGTTTAAAGCCCCCAAGAATGTGGAGAGGGGACCTTTTATTACTACCACAGACACTAGCCTCCCGGGATTGACATAAAGAGGTATAGGTACTGGTATTAGTTTCCTCTGGCTGGCCTTAACAAATCACCACAAACTGGGTGGCCGAAAACAGCACAAATATATTCTCTCTCAGTGCTAGAGGCTAGAAGTCTGAAATCAAGCTGTCAGCAGGGCTGGTCTCTACTCGAGTCACTGAGGGAGAATCTGTTCCGTGCTTCTCTCCTATGTCTGGTGGTTGCCGGCATTCCTCGGTGACCCTTGGCCTGTACATAAATCACCCCATTCTCTGCCTCTGTCTTCACGTGGCATTCTCTCCTGTGTGTCTCTGTCTTTACATGGCATTCTTCTCTCTGTTTGTGTCCAAATTTCTCATTTCACCCGTCATTGGATTAGGGCCCACCCAAATCCAGTATGACCTCCTCTTAACTTAATTACATTTACATTATCTTATTTCCAAATAAGGCCACATTCTAATATTTCAGATAGACATGAATTTTAGGGGACACTCTTCAACCTAGAACTATACATTTGTATAAAAATCAGTCTCCCTGCTTAATATACTACATTGTTTATTAAAATATTTTTATTGTGCACCTACTTGTTCCAGACGTTGAGTTAAATTTTCTCTTTTGATCTAAGGTAGGAATTATTATCCTCCTTTTATAGGTGAAAAATTGAGGCTCAGCAGATTACCTGAGTTGTTCAATGTGATAGAGCAAAGCACATGGCAGAAAAAGAACTTGAACTCTGATGTTATCCCATTAAGCCACAGCCATAACTACTCAAATGTGGGGCTAGTTCCAAAGGTTGAAATTGAAATTCTTTATGCATCTTTATGAAATGCTACTATGACAAAATGAAAGGAAACAGGCTGTTCTTGTCTTAGCTCCCCTAAATGAAAGCAAAGGGCAGACTTTCATACTGAATCATAATCACTTTTTTTGGTGCTTTTTACTTGTTTGAACAATAGTCATGTTAAAACCAAACAGGAGCTTAACTGTCAAGCAGCAGAGGCTGTCAAATGGAAATATCTAAAACTACCTTAAGATGAGATCCAGCACTATCCATCCTTACTCATTTGCAACACTCACACACAAAGACGTGCAGGAAATTTTAACATCTGTTTTATAATACAGAAAGTGCTATATTGGGCAAAATTAATAGAGTTGCTCATATCTTATATTTGAACACTTGATTTTGAATGGCTTCCTTCTCAAAATATATTTTATAAAATATAAAATCTTATTTCCTCAACCAGAGTGTGATCTCCTACGGGCAATGATCCAAAACTGTCAGAATCCCAGTAGTAATTAAAATAATCGCTAATATTTATCAGCCCTTGCTGTGTGTCAGAATTGTGCTAGCCACATTACGTACAGTATCTTATTTAACCTTTACAACAACATTTTGGGTCATAAGCTATTATTACCCTCACTTAAATATGTGAAGTTCAGGTTTCATTGGGTAAGTGCTTGGCCCAGGTCATATAGCTTGTAAGCATGTGTTGTGAGTCTCAGTGGTCCTGACTTAATCTTCATGAATGTTCCTCCTTTCTAACCCATGGCTGCTGTCCTTGTTCCTCACCTTACAGAGTCACAGCAATAGTCTGCAGATCTTTTGCTTCCTGACTGTCCCTGCTAACATTGTGTGCAGAGCTTCTTTTACATCCCTAGCCTCGTTCTTCCATGAAGATTTCCCCAGTAACTCTAGAAAATTTCTCCCTTTTCTGTCCTGTTGATTCTTCCTCCAAAAATATCTCAGATTTGGCCCCCTTACTGTCATCTCTCTTGTAGCTACTCTAGTTTGAGCCTCTATCTTCTCTATGATTACTGAAATAACTTCTTGAAAAAAAAAGTGATTAAATTTGAGTTCCCCAAGGGGGCTCCATGGATAGAATTCAGAGTGTGGTCTGTGAACTTCAATGATAAAAAATTACATCTTTACTTCGACTAACCCCAAATGGAAATTTAGCATTTCCTTTCATTATGAATATAAACAACATACTATTAGCAGTACATGTGACTTTGTCACCAATAGAAATCAGATATTTTCAATCACATTATGGTCATTGCAGACATCTCAACATTGCATTTATGTTCATCCACTTTATGATTACAGACTCACTATGAGACCTTATATAATGAGTTGATAAAGGAGTACATATAGGGCACTGTATCACATTTTTTTAAAAAAAATTGATATTTTAAGTATTTTTAAAAACATTTAAAATATTATTTAAAATATTTATTTTTTATTTAAAATTTTAATTTATTATTAACATATTCATTCTTATAAATTGTGATATTTCTTTATGCCCTTTGCCCAACCTATCACTTCTTAAATCCACTCCTTCCCACTCCCCCATTTCTAGTATCCTAGATTTGTTCTCTCCTTCTGAAAGGCCAATGTATTGTGTGGTCTTTCTTTCTTTCCTTCCTTCCTTCCTCCTTCCCTCCTTCCCTTCTTCCCTCACTCTCTCCCTCCCTTCCTTCCTAGCAGCCATTTATGAGTGAGAACAGATGGTATTTCTGTTTTTTTGTTTAACTATATTTCAATATAATTAGTTTTCTTTGTAATTTAAAAACATCGTTCTGAGAAGGAGAAGTCCAATGTATTGTGTGGTCTTTCTTTCTTTCCTTCCTTCCTTCCTCCTTCCCTCCTTCCCTTCTTCCCTCGCTCTCTCCCTCCCTTCCTTCCTAGCAGCCATTTATGAGTGAGAACAGATGGTATTTCTGTTTTTTTGTCTAACTATATTTCAATATAATTAGTTTTCTTTGTAATTTAAAAACATCGTTCTGAGAAGGAGACCATAGGTTCCCGCCGATAGCCAAACAGGTCAAGGGCACAAAATAGTTTAAGAAGCTCAGTTTTAAATGACTTTCCTGCTTTCACAACTGTGCCAGGAGTAGTATTCTCCATTCTGTAGCTAGAAAAATATTTTAAAAATATGAATTGGCTCATATCACTCCCCTGTTTAAAACCTTCAATAAGGCTGGCCAGTTAGCTCAGTTGGTTAGAATATGGTGCTGATAACACCAAGGTCCAGGGCTTGATCCCTGTACTGGCCAGCTGCCAAAACAAATTTAAAAAATCTCAATAAATCTCATAAAACTTTCAATAGCTTTCAATTGTACTTCATGGGTCCTGAATGTTTTGGGTCTGCCCATCTCTCCAATTTCATGTTGTGGCATTCTTCACTCCCCATGCATATCTCCTTTTATTTTTAAAAGCTCTAAGTTCTTTTTCTGCCTCAGAGCTTCACATATACAATTCTCTGGAACTTTCTTCTCCCTCTGTCCTCAACAGGCTGGCTCCTTCTCTTCCTTTAGGAGTCAGCAGAAATATCACCTCTTGCAGAGTCTTCACTGATCACCTCATCCAAAGTGACTTACCTCATTATTCTCTTTCACATCATCTCATTCTTTCCCTTCACAGAAAAACACTGACCACAACTTAAAATTATGAGCATTGTCTGCTTATTTATTGTTTAACATTTGTCTTTCCCTTTAGGCACTATGTTCCATGAAGGCAGGAACCATATCCGTTTTATTAATCACTGAAAAATGAGTACCTGGCACATAATAGACACTAAAATAAATGCTAACAAAGTTCTCAAACATAATCTTATTCAAAAAATATTCCATTCAACTAATATTTGCTGAACACCCAGTACACCAGCTACAGTTCTGGATGCTTTGAATAATAAGGGAACAAAATATGCAAAGACACATGTCCCATCAGAGCATATGTAGTACTTACTCTAGACTTTCAATTCTGATTATGATGGAGTAACAGGTACCAATTAAACTCTCCAGCCTCAAAGTAAAAACTGAACATAATATATCATGAAATGGTTTTTAAGTGTTAGACAACAGGCAGCACAGGACAGAGATCCCTGAGAGAAGGGAGGTAAGACAAACCATACAGTTGCCCCAGCTTACTGCCTGCCATGGCACAGGGAAAGGGCACCCGAACAGAGTTTAGCAATCTCCCTGCACTGAGGAGAGAGTAACAGAGAAGAAAGATCCACACAGGGAGAAAGGTTCAGAGGTCTCTTAGAGGATTTCTCTTGATTCTCTAGCTGAATACTAATCAGTACATAAGTGAGAGAAAACCACTTGAGGTCATGCAAAGAATATCAGAAAGGATCAAGTGAAACAATCCCTGGAGATCACATGGGGCCAGAGTAGTTGTGTCCTCACCAGCCAGACAAGAAAGACCTCCTAACACACAGGAGATTGAATGGAGTCCTAAGAAGGGCATTTCTTCAGTAGTTGTGCCATAGAGCTTTGATAGACCCACCTATCAAAGTTTAAAATAAACCTTGAATAGATCAAAATGTTTTCAAGTAACTTAACTGCACCCCAGAACAAAACCCAAAAATATTTAAAGGAATATAAAAAATTCCAGTATGCCACAAGATAATATACACAATGTCTAGAATCAAATAAAAAAACCCGCCAGTCATGCAAATAAGTAGGGAAAAAAAAATCTCTCCTATAATGAGAACAATTAGTTCAAAGATTAATTGGCACGATGTTAAAATTAGTAGATAAGGATGTTGTTAAAACATATGATAAAAAAGATAGAGGAAATTAAAACATGATAGAAAGAGACATGGAAGATATTAAAAAGGCCCAAATCAAATCTCTAGAGATGAAAAATATAGCTGAAATGAAAAGTACACTGGGTAGAATTAGCAACAGTTTAGACACCACAGAAGAAAAGATTGGTAAACTTGAAGATAGCAATAGAAACTATCCAAAATGAAGCACAGAGAGAAAATAGACTGGGGGGGGAGGGGGAGAACAAAGTACACTGAGCTGAGAGACAATTTCTTTTTTTTTTTTTTTCCTTTTTGTCTTTTTTCGTGACCGGCAACGGATCGCAACCCTCAGTGTCGCGCCCGTACCGGACCGGAACCGGCAACGGGATCGCAACCCTTGGTGTTGCGCCCACACCTTGCTCAGCCAGTGAGTGGCCGGTCTGTATGTGGGATCCGAACCCTTGGTGGGAGTGCCGCCGCGCTCCCAAGCGGCGCACTGTAGCAGTGCGCCACCGGGCCGGCCCTGAGAGACAATTTCAAGTGGCCTAATATACATATAATTGGAGTCCCAGAAAAAGAGGAAAGAGATAAGGTGGGAGGTAGAAGAGAGGGAAGAAAAAATATTTGGTGAACTACAAACTCACACATTCAAGTAACTCAAGAAATCCCAAATGAAGAAGTGTGAATCAAACTACACCAGTGCACCAAAATCATCAAATTGTTTACATGGTATTTGAGTGGGAGAATAGAGAGAACAAACAATTAAACATAAATAGTTACAGAAAATGTTAGAAGATAGTAAGTTTTATAAGTAAATAAAAAAGTAGAGCAGGGTAAAAGGGATTAAAAGAGTGTGTGGTAGGGGAGGAGGGTCTGGGGAACAGGTTACTTAATTCAGAAGGTAATCAATCTTTGGGTAAAAATTTACAGAATAAATGTTACAGTAACAGAAATGGTGAACCACTGACCTGTATTTTAAAGGAGTGCTCCATATGCTGAGTTAAGAGCAGTACTCTATGTGAGTCAAGGGCAGAAGCAAAGACTACCTTGTAGGCTATTGCTGTAATCCAGGTGAGAGGTAACAGTGGTTCAGAATAGACTAGCAGCAGCAGAGATGGGGCTAAGTGGTCTAATTCTGTATAAACAGTATTTGGACATACAAGATTTTCTGATGGATTAGATGTAGGGTATGAACAAAAACGGAGGATTAAGAATAACTTTAAGTTTTTGGACTAAGAAAATGGGAAACAGAGTTGCCATCAGTTGAGCTGCAAAGGTTGCAGGGAGAGACTTTTTTAGGGAAGATCGGGAATTCAGTTTTGACAGGTTGAAACTGAAATATTTATTAGTGATATATATGATGCTGGAGTTTGGGAGAGCGATCTGGGCTAGAGATATAAATTTGGGAATTGAGACCATATAGATAGTACATAAAGCCTTGAGAATGAACCAGATCACCAAGAGAGTAAATTTAGATAGAAAAGAGACCAAGGATTGAATCCTGGGACACTTCAATGTAAGAAGCTGGAGAGCCTAGGAGAAACCAGAGGAGGAGAATTATAAGGAGTAGCCTGTGAAAGTGGGGAGTACAAAGAGCCAAATAAAGTGTTTCAAGGCATAACAAGTCATCAAACTTGTCAAGTGCTGCCAATATGTCAAGTAAGATGAAAACTGAGAACTGACAATTAGATTTAGCAATCTGGATTCATTGGTGATCTTCATGAGAGAAGCTGCTCTGGAATGGTGGGAGTGGAAGCCTCATTGGAACAAGTTTAAGAGCAAATGGGACCTTCTCCTTCCTTTTCCTGAATGATTCAATCTTAAAACCATTAGGTTGGGCCAAGCACGCTAGGCTCCTGCACTAGGTTAGGGACCCACAGTGAGATGTCAAGCAGGGTGAGGACAGCATCTGTGCAGAGGGCAGTCTGGCGAGGGGTGTGGGAGCCCAAGCAGGGTGTGCAAGGCTTTTGTGTGGAGGAGAGGAGGCCGTGGAGTGGAAGTTTGGTTCTCTACACAGGAGTGATCAAACATGGATGAGAGGAGCCAGGAGTCTCATTGTCAGTGAAAGGACTTACAAGTATGAAAAGTAGAAAACTGGAATGAACCCTGTGGTGTAGGATAGGAATTGGTGGTGTTGGTGTGAACTCATGGTTACATGCACACATACATACAGATATAGAAATGTAAATGTAAAGTGTGTGTGTGTGTGTGTGTGTGTGTGTGTTGTTTCTGTATTCTCTAGCTCTGTCCACTGAGAGGACCAGGGAGCAACAACACTTCAGCAACAAGCACACTTAACATCCAGATCTTGGCTTCTAAATACCAGTCTCAAAGGAACCAGTGCTTTTTAGAGAAAAGAATGGTTCCAGGGCTGAGGTAGGGAAAGCGAGTGGACCCTAGAATATCTTTTTGTGCTAGAAACTAAGAAAGTGCTCAAAGAATGACAGAGCCATGTCAAAAGGATACAATAATCAGCTTTCATTCTGTGCCAATTTAAACATCAAAATAAATGATGACAGTAGCAGATTATAAACCATTGAATAAAACAGGAAATTATGAGTCCATCTCAATATAATTAAATATATAAATAAAATAGAATGTTTGATGAGAAATAGGATAGTTATATAATGTCAAGCTACGGCCCCCAAACTCCAAATACTTATTAACTACAAAGGGAAAAAGAATAGCTTTGCATGGAGAAACCTGGAAGACACCACTTTAGTAGAGGAATCAAAGTTAACATCACCAGTAAGTAACAATTTAAAATCATGTCCCCCTCACTGATCAACTATTCTACAACGAAAAAAAGCAACTACAGTCTCGAGGTTTTAGGGCCGATGGAAAAGAAGATTCCT
>NW_007730728.1:0-55092 GCF_000696425.1 Galeopterus variegatus
TTAAATACTTCCTGTGTCCTTTATTCAGGGAATCCAAACTTTTCAAAGATGTTTTCACTTGGAAAAAAGGCCAATAAATGTTATTTTAATGTTCAAATTTTGTCTGTTTTCCTTTGATACCAAGTTTTTTTTTTTTTTTTAATGCACCTACTTTTAAAGGAAATATTTCATTCCTTGTGCTTATGAATCTCCTAAGTACTAGAAACATTCAGGAAATACATTTAAATCACACTAGTAAATTAATAACGGTGAGGATTCTTTTTCCCTTCCTTGATTTTAGATCTAAATATATTACAGATTGCTTTCACTATTTTCTGTGTATTCTCTAAATCTGTTATTCCTGGGTGCTACTCCCATATTATTGTGTGCTGGTTAACTTTACCCAAATGTCCTAGTATTGCCTTCAACTCAATATTGCTCAAATTATAAATTATGTATCTCCTTTAATTACAACTTTGTTGACTTTCCAACATTATAACAATATCAAAACCAACAACAACCACAAAACTATCTCTGATCCTGGAAACAGCCTCCCCAAAGCAAGGTTATATGTCCTGGCTTAATTTTTGACTCCTACCTTCTTTATCTGTCTGTATTTAATCATAGACCTAGAACTGTCCCTCTACTGCCTAACAACTCTTTTATCAATCTGCCACAAAACTATCTTAATTTCTCAATTACTTTTGGGCTGAAGTATTAGCCATCAACTGGTCATGAAGTCTTACTGCCTCTCCCCATTTCAAATGTATAATCCTCTAATACATTATATTTCTTTCTTTCTTTTTTTTTTTTTTTTTTTTTTTTCTTTTTTGAGCCCGGCCNGTTTTGTCTGAGTCTACTGAGATTACTTTGACATTTCAGAGCTCTAAGACATAGGACATTCTCCAAGAAAGAACTGAAACCTTCATAAATTCTTCACAAATAAAGTTAAAATTTTTCTAGAGATGTAAAGGCAGCCATTTCATAGGAGAGGGAAAAACAAAAACACAAATGATGGACACATTTGTAGGATATACTTCTGTCATCATCACATAATTGTGCACAAAAGACTCCGTAGACATAGATTCAGATTTGCCTAACATCAGATTCTATTCATTATAGTACCGTTTTATTTTATCTTATTAATGTACACACGAAAACAAAATAACTCTTTCTCCTTCTAATATTTTGATTAGGTATTCACACCATGTCCCATAGTCAAAGACAATAAATTTGTGTACTGAGATAAATACAAAAAGAAACAAGCACACACAAACAAAACAAAGGGAATCCCAAGAAAGAACTGAAACCTTCATAAATTCTTCACAAATAAAGTTAAAATTTTTCTAGTGATGTAAAGGCAGCCATTTCATAGGAGAGGGAAAAACAAAAACACAAATGATGGACACATTTGTAGGATATACTTTTGTCATCATCACATAATTGTGCACAAAAGACTCCGTAGACATAGATTCAGATTTGCCTAACATCAGATTCTATTCATTATAGTACCATTTTATTTTATCTTATTAATGTACACACGAAAACAAAATAACTCTTTCTCCTTCTAATATTTTGATTAGGTATTCACACCATGTCCCATAGTCAAAGACAATAAATTTGTGTACTGAGATAAATACAAAAAGAAACAAGCACACACAAACAAAACAAAGGGAATCCAATAGAGAAAGCCTTCAGTCCCTTTCTGATTATTTACTGTCTTCCTATTAAAATAACTTTATCTCTGGCTTATGTAATATTTGCACCTGTGGCTATGTAATGACCACACGTGAGGAAATGGATTGAATCTAGCTGCTTATAGATCAGGCTGGAATTCCTCAGTCATTGGATCCTAAAGTCATAAAAATATTTTGGATTTATTTAAGAAAGAGTTAAAAATAAACTAATTCTTTTACAGGTGCCTAAGGGTCGTTTTATTTTTCTTTTCTATTTGTCATTTTTTGAACTTGCATTGGTCTTTAACTTCACAGCATACATGAAACCCAATCCACAAACTCAGCTGAGCAGAAATACTTCCTTGTATTTAATATGAATCAACCTAAAACAAGTTAGTTTTGACTTATAAACTTCTATTCTCTTTTATCTGGACTGGAAGAAACTTCAGTTTTAGGCATTTTGTTCTGTAATCTTAAATTCAAATGTTGTAAATATTCTAAGACATGTGGAACCAGGTTTCAGGTGGAACCAATGATTTTCTAGATAACAGTCAATAGCCTACACAGGTAATGAGGCACCCATTATTTTTGTATGTAGGACTCTTTCATATCCAGTCACTCCCTCATTCTCTCATTCCATGCTTGGGAATTAATAATCTAGCACAACCTCTGCACGTGGGCACCCATATCCCATAGTGGACCACACTACTATTCGTCTACATTTGCTGATTGTTTACAAGGATCTTATTTCTTAAGGATTCACAAGAGTCTATTTTTTCTTTCTCCTCTGCTCAGCCCAAGAGGTGATCTTTACTCAATAAAGGAATAGAGAAAGATCTCTCCTCTTTCTCTTGTTTCTTCTATATATCTGCCTCAACCACATGTATCTAAAATTCCCACAGGGACCTAAAATTATCAAAGAAAAAATACATTTAAAAGGACTACTTCTTGTAGCCCAAAAGATAACTCCCGGAAACAATGAAATTTAGATTTAATTTCCAGTTTGAAAAGGTGATTGTGAAAACATGGAAGAAAAGACAAACACATAGGATATTTTCCATCCCAATTCCAAAAAATAAAAGGAAGTTTTTGCCATGCACATGTGGAACTTGACAACAAATCAATTCAGAGACATTTTGCCTGCTCTTACTCTTCATCCAAGAAAGCAAGATTTTTTGTTTGTTATATTTGTTTTGTCTGAGTCTACTGAGATTACTTTGACATTTCAGAGCTCTAAGACATAGGACATTCTCCAAGAAAGATCAGACTCTCCCGAGTGCGCCACGGGCTCGGCCCAAATACATTATATTTCTGAAGACCTATTCTGATTATGAAAAGACAACGTCTTTCTGTTGGCCTTGTCTTCATGGGTGAAGCTCAAATGGTGTCCTCAAATTTCTTTTCCAAATCTTTCTCTCGGTGTTCTTCCCTCATCCTACCCTCCAGCCAACTTGAAATTTCAATGCTTCTACTCTGTGCCCCATGCTTTCCCGCCAGTATATATACTCATTTACTCCTGCTACTTGGAAAATTATTTCCACTACCTCATTATCCACCTCCCCATCACAGTCTCAGGTCCTTTTTCTACCAAGTGTTCAAGATCTCCTTTGAATCCCAACTTCTTTATGCAGTCTCTTTGGCTTACTCCCCTCTGAGCTCCCATAGTTCTAAATTACCATTGTAACATACTTCTCTGAGAGGACTTTTACTAACTACCTGGCATTCATTCTCTGTTTTATTTTCTATAATTGACTTTAAAAATATACTATAATGCCAAAATATCAAAATCATAGAATATTAATAAGCCTGTTTTACAATGTTTCACATATTGCAAAAAGAACATGTAGGAATTTTGAAACATTCAGAAGTCATAAAGAAAAAAATGTCATGTGCAATCCCACCACTAAGAGATAAGTGTGACTATGATAAGAATTCTGTAGTAAACAGTCTCATATTTGAATTTTGTGCACAGGTTTTATTTTATTTTTTTAGACAAACTCATGGAGATTATAGAATTGAATGATAACTTGTTTTTAAGTTAATTTTCTTGGATTTCTTTGAGAATTCTAGTGTAGCTTTTATTGAGGAACTTATAGAACCAGCAAAAGTATCACATGAGCAGATCCCCTGTTGCCTTTTTGGTTTTTGTTTATTTGTTTAAGAGGATAACTCTTTTGAAGGCCCATAAAACATTTTGTAAATTGATTTTCAGAAAATATTTTTATCAATTGACTTCTATTCAAACAATGAGAAACTGCATTATTATAATTTTAAACTCCTCTTGAGTAATTGATGAGAAAAAGTGCTATATTGTATTAATTTAAATTCACTTACTTAATTTAAATGCTGTCATTTTAATTAATATATTCAGCAAATGTTTTCACATTGCCTTCTATGTTCATGTCACTGTGCAGGAACTCAAGATTCAATGTGGGGGGTAGGAACTAAAGAGAAATATTTCCTGTTCTGTAGAAATATAATTTAAGCAAAAAAATTCCAAATGAAAAAGGGACCAAAATGGTTTTATAATTACAGCTAACAGTAAGTGCTGCATAGAATTAGAAAAGTGTATAGGATAGTGCCTTAACCTAATCAAGAACTGAGTGAAATTTTCCCTGAAGTATTATTTATTCTTGTTAATTGGTTACTTAAATTTATTCTTTTGTGAACTAGCTTTTCCTTTCCCTATTTTTCAGTTGGGGTATATGTCTTTTTCTAATTAAACACATTAAAGAAAATATAAAGACAAAATAAATCCAGTGTAATGTCACAACCAAAATTAAAGACTAAATTCTTTATCGTGAATTGCTTTCAGATTAATGTATATATGTATTTATTTTGTACATATTTACTTCACATGGTGATATAACTTTGGATCCTGTATTTTACCTTTAATAATAAGAACCTGTAATTACTTAATTTACTTCTCTGTTGCCTCTATTTTCTGTTTTTCTAACAACATTGTAAGTACAAGAATGCATGGCTCTTGTCTATCGTCATATATACTACTAGGGTTTGGCACAAGTTGGATAGTAAAAAAAATATGCATTGGATAATAAAGCATAAATATTTTAAGTATATGCAATTCTGATTGTTAACATATTTGATGGTAGTGTGATATTATATAGATTGGATACACCATTAATTTTCTTAACTCATTTATTTGGCAATGCTTTCAAATATTATATAATCAATTAATATGTTAATTAACACCATTGATGCATATAGATTTTTTTCCCTATTTCTTTTTCTGTATTATCTTCTTAATGTCAGAAAATTGATTCAAAGGGGATTGTCTAACTTTGCAGGTCGTTCAGCATAGAAGTTAAGCTTGCAGACAACAAAGAAATTGCTTTAAATTCTAGGCTCCATCGCTTACCAGCTATGAAACCCTGTACCTCTATTTCTTCATCTGTGAAAAGGGTACAGTAATGATACATACCTTATAAGGTCGCCTGGAGAATTAAATGAGTTACTCTATGTTGTGCTTAAAACAGTAGCAGGTAACACAACAAGCAATATATGTGTTCACTGTTTTTGTTGTCATTGCTTGTTATTATATATTAGGCTTTTAATACAAATTTATTACACCTAGAAAGCACTAAGAACTGGAAAAGGACAGAACTGTAAGAGGATTGAGGCTGAGCACACAGTGTTAAAATAATTAAGTAGAATGCAAATCAACAAATCCAAAAACAAAAAGACCCCAAGATGAAAAAAGACAATGCTTAACTTTATGAAAAAAATACCATATCATTGTAGCCAAGTTGGGGATGATGAGTTAGAGCCATGGAATGGGTCGATATTGCAAAAATACACCGGAGGAAGGGGCTTAGAGATGAACTTTAGGTAAGGCAATAGCACTAGATGCTCCCTCAGGTAAACAACTTTTAAAGACTGTAACTTCTCTTACGATTTCTCCATGTTATTCTGAGTGTGGAGCTGTACTTATGCACTGACATGTGATTATGCCATGCTGATTTTCAAAACAGATATTCCAATTTGACTATAAGATCTAGGAATTAATCTATTTGTCATGCATTTTTAATACTCTACTGCTTTACACTTTGTTATTTATTAAGAACTCAGCTCTGTTGTCAGATACCACGCATTAGCAGTGTGACTTGGGTAAGAGTATCCATCCCTTCAAGCCCTGAAAACAAAATATCATTTGAAAAATGGTGATGCTAAAAGTAGTATCTTTATTGGATTGATATGAGTTTGGTGAGAAAATCCATGCAAAGTGTTTGGCAAAGTGCTTGATAAATAGAATGCCAGACATTATTATGTGAGATAAAATGTAATGTAAATGTTACAAAACATTGGCTCTATTTTCACCTCATCTTTACTGAAGTATAAATGACAAATAAAAATTGCATATATTTAAGGTGTACAACTTCCTGTTTTAATATAGGTATACACTTTGAATTAATTGCCATAATCAAGCTATTAACATATCCATTGCCTCATATAGTTACTGTTTTATTTCCTTCAGAGCACTTAGGATCTACCATCTTTGCAAATTTCAAGTTGCAATGCAGTATCATTGATTATATTCGCATTGCTGTACATTAGACCCAAAGAACCTACTCATCTTGTATAACTGAAACTTTGCACCACTTGACCAACATCTTTCTTTTCCCCACTCTCTCCAGTTCCAGGCAACAGCTATTTCACTCTCCACTTCTATCAGTTTGACTATTTTAGATTGCCTGTATAAGTGAAATTATGTAATACTCATTATGTGCTTGGCTTACTTCACCTTGCATGTTTTCCAGGTTCATCCATGTTGTACAAATTCTCAGTATTTCCTTCTCTTTTGACAGTGGCTGATAGTCTATCATTTGATTGTATGTATGAGTGTGTGTGCATGTATATATTTCCTTTATTCCTTCACCAATCAATAAACATTTTCTTTATTCATTTATCCATCAATGGACATTTAGGTTGTTTCTGTATCTTGGCTATTGTACAAAATGCTACAGTGACCATGTACAGATATCTCTTCGACATACCTATTTCATTTCTATTGAATATATACCCAGAAGTGAGATTGTTGGATCATAAGGTAGTTCTATTCTTAATTTTTTGAGGAACCTCCATACTTTTTACCTTAGTGGCTGTACGAATTTATATTCACAACAGCAGCGTACAAGTGTTCTCTTTTCTCCGCATCTTCATCAATACTTGCTATCTTTTTTTGTTTGTTTCTGATAATACCCATTCTAACAGATATGAGGTGGTATCTTATTGTGCTTTTGATTTGCATTTCCCTGGTGATTGGAGATGTTGAGCACCTTTTCACATACCTGTTCACCATCTATATGTCTTCTTTTGAGAAATATCTGTTCAGGTCCATTGCCCACTTTTAATCAAATTATTTTTTTTCTACCAAGTTCCTAATATATTTTAAGTATTAACTCTTTATCTGAGTCAATATGGTTTGTGAATATTTCCCTGATTCTATAGTTTGGCTTTTCACTCTGTTGATTATTTCCTTTAAAAAATTATTGGCTCTAGAGTTAAACTGCCCCAGATTAAACCCACATCACTGACATGATATGAAATTAGACAAAGATATTTACGGGAGATTATCCTACTGGTCACTCACTTTTACTGCTCTCCTTGGAGTAGGGAGGAGGGTTCTACTTCCCCTCCTCACTGAGACTAGGTTTGGTCACAGGTTTAGCTAACAAAACACGAGTCATTAGGGATACTCCCAGGACAAAAGCTTTCCTTGCCCACTTGTGCTTCCAAGCATTCTCTTGTTTCCTCTTCCTCAGATTGTGGTTCCTGTGTCAACCTAGATTCTGGAATGAAGGCAATGCAAAACAGAGGAAGAAAAGCTAGCATAACAGAAAATGTAGCTTTTTTGCCTTTGTTTGTCCATCCTGATTGATTCAAAATTTAATCTCCTGAGCCTTGGTTTGCTCATTCATGAGACAAGAATAATAATTTGTCCATTAATGTTCATTGTGCCAAGCAATTTACTGACAATTGTCTGTCTTAATAGTTGATTATTATCTCCTTTAATATTTTCTTCACATGACTATCAAAAAACTGCTCTCCAGCTTTCATTTTTCTAATCTTCGAAATCTGGGTCATTACTTCACAGAAACTACAGTGGCATGTCTGTATCTTAGATGAATATCTTGTAAGACCCAACCAAAAGGACTTAAATAGATATCTTTAATTCCTACCTCTATCTGCATCGTACTAATATGTGATTTTGCTCAAGGACTTTTTTTTCCATCATTTATGGACTTCTATTTCCTTATATGTAAACCCAAGATAGTATTAATAATCTTATATGGTTATTGCAAATTCTTAAATATGGTTTATGCAGAAATACCAAGAATAGTTCTTGGCAGATACTAATCACTCAAGAAATAGTACTTTACTTCCCATTCCACAATTCTGATACCTTCTCTCTAGCTGTGTACTTTAAAGCAGAAGCTGGAGCACCATGAGAAAATGATCACACAGAATATTTATTTCAGCAAAACCTTCAAATTTTCAGGATGCTCAAGGGCCGAGATTTCTTCATATCCAAAACATTCCTAGACTCAACTCATCTGGGCTACATAAGTTCATCTTAGATTAGAAGTAAAGCTGCCAAGACTGTCAGATAAAGCAAACTCTATTACTTTATGCCAACATATTGCTTGGTAGTTTGAACTTATTTGTAAATTTCTGAGTTGGCTTTTGCCACTAGCATTTCAAGATTTACTGAGTTTATGTTCTTTGATCTGAGAAAATTTCCTGTTTGTATTCAACACATTTTTACAATCTAATGTCTGGATGCTATTTAGCTAGCATAATCATTTTTTTTTTTTTCCAAAATGCTTGTATTCAGAATGGATACTACATTGCAATAGGAATCCCATATTTAGTTTCAATACACCTTACAGATGTAATGGGTTTCGCAGATTTGCCAATGGTGGTGCAATCATGACAACCATTAAACACCATACTCTCAGCATGTTATTAGCTTTTCCAGTGATCAGATTTGCCACCGTCTTGCTTTGTTACTTCCAGGAAACTCTGAATGAGTGGTAAAAGGCATTCTTCTCCAGCACTATTTTATGACCATATATCATAAAAGCCCTAACTTAAAATACTGTGGGCTCTGCAGTCACAGTTTCTGCCCATTTTTGTGAAGCTATAAACATGGACCAACCTAGTCCAGGATCATGGTTTCCTTTGCAGGGTGGATTCATTCTTACTGAAAAGAATGCTATGTATAGTCACTCAAGTCATGCAGTATTATATTTCTTCATTCACTTTTAATTTGTTGAACATTAACAGAGGCCTACTATGTGTAAGTCAATAAGCTAAGTGCAAAAATTATTTGGTATAAAAATAATTCATAATCAAAGCTTATCAAGACTGCTTAACTATGTCAGGGATAGCTCTAGAGAATGGGAAGCCTTACAGCTAAGCCTTATCGAGTGAGGTATTTTCAAATAAATGAAGGGAAATAGCTTTCTAGAGACAGGGAACCGTTTAAAAATAGGCAGATAAAAAAATGAGTATGGTGCATTTGGGAAACTGTGAATAAGTCAGTGTGATAGGAGTGTAAGTTGTATATTTGCAAGAAAATAGCTAGAACCAAAGAGAGATAGCATCCAAGAGGCAGATCAGAGAGTTTAAGACACAAAAGAAATTTAGATTTCATGTATCATGCAATATGGAGCTATTCAAGGCTTTAAAGAAGAGAAGTAACATGACATTTTGTGTTTTAATAGAATGACTGTGAAATAGTATGAAGGATATAGTAAAGGGAGAAGGAGGAACAGATCGAAAACTAATTCAGGCATCTAGAAGAAAGACGATGGCTGGACCTTACTTGGAGTAGAGAAGACAGGGAAGAGGAGCATCCATACAGAGTTGGGGATGTCTAGCTAAAATTTGGTACAATAGAAAAGGCAGAAAGTCAGGAGTAGTTTCAGTCCAAGATTGAAATATTTAATGGATAGGGGAAATATTAACTAAGATAACATCACAGAAGAAGTGACATCTTACAAGGTTTATGGTCTGTTTTGTTGTCTTTATTTTCCTTCCTCTTTCTATAGTAGATGGTTTGCAAAGATAGATACTAGTGGTCTCTTGTATCCCTGAACATACATACCATTATTCCTATTAAAAAATAGAGTCGATTTATCACCCTTGACCTGGGCTAGCTTTGAACTACACAACAGGGCAGAAGGTATAATATTTTTATGAGGTCTAGTCACTTCCATTTTTTCTGTCTTGATGCCATGAGCCATCATTCAAAATTGTTTAACTACTGGAAAGAGAGGAAACAGAGAGAACTTTAATGACATGAGTCTACTCATACTCAGGAGGAGAGACAGACAGACAGACAGACAGATAGAGACAGAGAGAGCACTCAGATTCTAGATGTTTCAGCCATCCTGAGGGAAGCAAACAGGTGTATAAAGTCATCTTGGACACCTCTGCTCCAGTCAAACATCCCCAGTCAGCATCACGTGGAGCACAAACAAGACATCCCCACCGAGTCTTGCCATATTGCAGATTCAAGAGAAAATAAATTGTTTAAGCTATTCGGCTTTGCAATAGATTTATTTTGCATGCAGCAATTGAAAACCGACAGTTTCTTTCTTCTTTCCTTTCTTTCTTTCTCTCTCTCTTTTTTAAAATTTTTATTTCTGAAGGGTCAAATGAGGAATATATTGCCATAACTGGATTATTTACATCACAGCTTCCATAAGGAAGTGAGCAGATTTCGTTTCTTCTCTTTGAACAAATTTCTGTATTGCAAATTTCTCCCTTTGGTCTAAAGCAGACCATAAATATACTATAAAACAGCATCCCTATAAAAACAAACAAACAAACAAACAAACAACTCACAAGCAGCAAGTCTTTGATGTCCAGAAAAAAGAAAACCCAAAAAACAAAACCAAAAACCTTTATAATGTGGATTTTCCTGAGAAATGAGAATGAAATAAAATATTTGTGAATACATTTACATATTTAAATAAAAAAATAATTAACAAAATCTATCCTTTGAGGAAATGCTACAAGCTACAAGACCAATGAAATGAATTTAAAAAGCAGAAAATTTAATTTTTTGTGACGTATATACTATTTTCTATGTTTGGACATCTGTAATTATTCTCCCCTGCAAATACAGATACCCAAATTGTGAAATGGACTTTCTCCCATAGGGTGGCAACTCATAAATGATCTTTACTATGTTTAAAATTACATATTATTTTATGTGTGTGTGTGTATATATATATCTTTTCTCTCCTAAAAGTTCAATGTATTATTGTGATTGTTGTTTCTCTCTCTCTCTCTCTTTCTGTCTCTTTCTCTTTCTGTCTCTCTCTCTCTCTCTCATTTGTTTATTTATGGATTCAGCTCCCACTTATGAGTTAAGACATGTGATATTTCTCTTTCTGAACCTGGGTTGTTTCACTTAGCATAATTTTCTCCAGGCTCATCCATGTATCTGCAAATGGCAGGATTTCATTCTTTTTATGGCTGAGCAGTATTCCACTATGTGTATATACCACATTTTCCTTATCCAGTTATTCATCAGTGGACATTTAGATTACTTCCATAGCCTGAATATTGTGAATAGAGCTGCGATAAATGTAGGAGTGCAGGTATCCCTTCGGCACAATGATTTCCAGTCCTCTGGGTATATACACAGTAGTGGGATTGCTGGATCATGTGACAGTTCTATCTGTAGTTGTTTGAAGAAACTCCATACTGTTTTCTCTAATGGCTGTGCTACTTTACGGTCCAACCAATTGTGAAGAAGAGCTCCCCTTTCTCCACATCCTCACCAGCATTTTGGTATTCTAAGTGTTTTTTATAATAGCCAGTGTAACTGGGGTGAGATAAGATCTTAAAGTAGTACTGGTTTGCATTTCCCTGATGATTAGTGATGTTGAGCATTTTTTCACATACCTATTGGCCATTTGTACATCGTCTTTTGAGAAATGTATATACAGCTCCTTTGCCATTTTTGGTTGGGTTATTTGTGGGTTTTTTTTTTACAGTAAAGGTGTTTGAACTCTTTGTATATTCTGCATATTAATCCCTTGTAGGATGTGTAGTTTGCAAATATTTTCTCACATTCTGTAGGTTGTCTTTTCACTCTATTGTTTCCCTTGCTCTGCAGAAGCTTTTTAGCTTGACATAATCCTATTTGTTATTTTTTCTTTTGTTGTCTGTGCTTTTAGAGTCTTATTCATAAGGTCATTGCCCAGTCCTACATCCTGGAGTGTTTCCCCTATGTTTTCTTTTAGGAGTTTTAAAATTTCAGCCTTATATTTAAGTTTTTATCCATTTTGAGTTGATTTTGGTATATGGCAAGAGGTAATTATAGAGTTTGGATGTATTGTCCCTGCAAAACTCATGTGGAAACCTGACTCCCAATGTGGCAGTGTTGGGAGCTGTTTGAGTTATGGGGATCGATCCCTCATGAATGGATTAATGCTCTACCTGGGGGGAGGGGATAGTCAGTGAGTTCCCACAAGAACTGGCTGGTTAAAAAGACCCTGGCACCTTCTCTCCCTTCCCACTTGCTTCCTCTTGCCATGTGATCTGCTTGTAACTGCTGGCTGGCTGTCACTTTCCATCATAAATAGAAGCAGCTTGAGGCTTGACCAAATGCAGCTGTCCCAGAATCATAAGCCAAATAAAACTCTGTTCTTTATAAACTACCCAGTCTCAGGTACTCTGTTATAGCAACCCCAAACAGATTAATAAAAGAACGGACCAAGTTTCATTCTTCTGCATATGGATATCCAGTTTTCCCAGCACCATTTATTGAAAAGCCTTTCCTTTCCCCATTGTAAGTTCTTGCTGTCCTTGTTGAAGATCAGTTGGCTATAAAAGCATGGATTGATTTCTGGGTTCTCTATTCTGTTCCATTGGTCCACGTATCTGTTTTTATGGCAGTACCATGCTGAATTGGTTAGTATAGATTTGTAATACAGTTTGAAGTCAGGGTGTAATACCTCACTCTTTACTGTTTTTTTTTTTTTTTTAATTTTTTTCCTTAGGATTGTTTTGGCTCTTTGGGGTCGTCTGTTGTTCCATATGAAAGTTAGGATTATTTTTTTCCATTTCTATGAAGAATGTCACTGGTATTTTGATGGGGATCACATTGAATCTGTAGATGGCTTTGGGTAGTATGGACGTTTTCAGTACATTGATTCTTCTGATCCATGAACAGGGAATTCCTTTCCATCTTTTCATTTCCTCTTTAATTTCCTTCAGCAGTGATTTGTAATTGTCATTGTAGAAATCTTCCACCACCTTGTTTGATTTATTCCTAGGTATGTTTGTTTGTTTATTTACTTACTCATTTATTTATCTATTTATTTATTTATTTGTAGCTCCCACAAAAAAAGTGAGAACGTGGTATTTCTCTTTTCATGCCTGAGTTATTTCACTTAATATTATTTTTTCTAAGTCCATCCACATTGCTGCAAATGGTAGTATTTCATTCTTTTTCATAGTAATGTAGTATTCCATTGCATGGATATACCACATTTTCCTTATCCACTCACCTGATAATGGACATTTGGGCTGGTTCCAACTCGTGGCTATTGTAAATAGTACTGCAATAAACATTGGAGTACAGGTATCCTTTCTGCATGATGATTTCCATTCCTCTTGGTATATTTCCAGCAGTGGAATAGCTGGGTCATATGGTAGATCGATCTGTAATTGTTTGAGGAATCTCCATACCATTTTCCATAAAGGCTGCACCATTTTGCATTGTCCCACCAACAGTGTATGAGTGTTCCTTTTTCTCCACAACCTTACCAGCATTTATCATTCTCAGTCTCTTGGATACTGGCCATCTAAACTGGAGTGAGATGGAATCTCAAAGTGGTTTTGATTTGCATATCCAAAATGCTGAGTGATGCTGAACATTTTTAAATGTGTTTGTTGGCCATTCATATATCTTCCTCTGAGAAATGCCTTTTCAGCTCCCTTTCCCATTTTTTAATTGGGTTACTTCTTTGTTTGCTGTAAAACTTTAGTTCCTTATATATTCTAGACATTAATCCTTTGTCAGATGTATATTTTGCAAATATTTTCTCCCACTCTGTTGGTTGTCTTTTCACTCTGTTGATTGTTTCTTTTGCTGTGTGGAAGATTTTTAGTTAGATGTAATCCCATTTGTTTATTTTTCCTTTGGTTGCCTGTACTTTTGGGGTTGCATTCATGAAGTCTGTACCCAATCCTACTTCCTGGAGTGTTTCTCCTATGTTTTCTTTAAGGATTTTTATTGTTTTAGTATGTATATTTAATTCTTTAATCCATTTTGAGTTGACTTTGGTATATGGTGAGCAGTTTGGGTCAAGTTTCATTCTCCTGCATATGAATATCCAGTTTTCCCAGCACCATTTGCTGATGAGGCAGTCTCTTCCCCAGTGTGTAGACTTGGTGCCTTTGTCAAAGATCAGATGGCTGTAGGTGTATGGGTTGATTTCTAGAGTCTCTGTTCTATTCCATAGATCTGAGTGTCTGTTTTTATGCCAGTACCATGCTGTTTGGTTTATTATAGCTTTGTAGTATAGTTTAAAATCAGGTAGTGTTATTCCTCAAACTTTATTTTTTTGGCTCTGAATTGCTTTGGCTATTCATCATCTTTGTTATTCCATATAAATGTTTGGATAGTTTTTTTTCATTTCTGAGAAAAATGTCATTGGAATTTTGATGGGGATTGCATTCAATCTGTAGATCACTTTGGGTAGTATGGACATTTTCACAATGTTAATTTTTCCAATCCAAGAACATGGGATATCTTTCCATCTTCTTTTGTCCTCTATAATTTCTTTCAACAGTGGTTTGTAGTTCTCATTGCAGAGATTTTTCATATCCTTGGTTAACTTTATTCCTAAGTATTTTATTTTTTTGGTTACTATTGTACATCAGCTAGCTTTCTTAATTTCTTTTTCTTCATGTTCACTGTTGGAGTATAAAAAAGCTACTGATTTCTGTGTGTTGATTTTGTATCATGAAAATTTGCTGAAATCATTCATCAACTCTAAGATATATATATTTTTTTAGAGACTTTAGGTTTTCGATATACGGGATCAAATCATCTGTAAACAGGGACAGTTTGACTTCATATTTTCCAGTCTGGATGCCATTTATTTCTTTTGCTACTCTGATTGCTCTGGCTAGTACTTCCAATACTATATTGAATAGGAGTGGTGTGAGTGAGCATCCTTGCCTAGTTCCTATTCTTAAGGGAAGAGCTTTCAGCTTTTCCCCATTTAGCATGATATTGCCAGTGGACTTATCATATATGGCTTTAATTGTGTTGGGATACTTTCCTTCTATACCTAACTTGTAGAGAGTCTTTATCATAAACGAATGTTTAATTTTGTCAAATGCCTTTTCAGCATCT
The DNA here is from genome assembly GCF_000696425.1 of Galeopterus variegatus. Lineage (NCBI taxonomy): Eukaryota > Metazoa > Chordata > Mammalia > Dermoptera > Cynocephalidae > Galeopterus > Galeopterus variegatus. Next base: position 15,064 of record NW_007730728.1, read on the forward strand.
ATAAAGATTATCATATAGTCTTTGTCTTCAATTTTATTGACATGGTGTATCACATTTATTGATTTGCGTATGTTGAACCAATCTTGCATCCCTGGGATGAATCCTACTTGATTGTGGTGCATAATTTTATGTATGTGTTGCTGTATTCTGTTAGCATGCATTTTATTGAGGACTTTTGCATCTATATTCATCAAGAAAATTGGCCTGTAGTTTTCTATGTCTGTTGTATCTTTGTCTGGTTTTGAAATCAGGATGATGTTTGCTTCACAGAATGAGTTTGAGAGAATGGCCTCTGTTTCATCTTTTGGAATACTTTGTAGAGAACTGGTATCAATTCCTCTTTGAAGGTTTGGTAGAATTCTGCAGTGAACCTGTCCAGTCCTGGGCTTCCCTTTGTTGGTACACTTCTGATAACAGCTACAAGCTCTTTTATTGTATTGATCTGTTCAGATTTTCTATATCTTCTTGACTCAGTTCTGGTAGTTTGTGTGTGTCCAGAAATTTATCCATTTTCTCCACATTTTCAAATTTGTTGGCATATAGTTTTTATAGTAGTCTCTAATGGTTCCTTGCATTTCTGAGGTATCAATTGTAATATCACCTGTTTCATTTCTAATTTTTATTTTTGTCTTCTCTCTTTCTTTTGTTAGTTTTGCTAATATTTTGTCAATTTTATTTATCTTTCCAAAAAAACAACTTTTTGTTTCATTCATCTTTTGTATCATTTTGGGGGCCTCTATTTCATTTAATTCTGCTCTGATCTTAATTATTTCTTTCCATTTGCTAATGTTGGGTTTGTGTGGTTCTTGTTTTTCAAGTTTGTTAAGGTGAAGGGTTAGGTTGTTTACTTGCCATCTTTCCATTCATATGAAGTAAGTATTTAATGTGATAAATTTCCCCTTCACACTGCTTTTGCAGTATCCTACAGGTTTTGTTATGATGTGTCATCATTTTTATTAGTTTCAATTTTTTTTTAATTTCCTTTTTAATTTCTTCTTGGATATGTATGTCATTAAGTAGAATGTTGTTTAATTTCTACATATTTGTATAGTTTCTAGTTTTGGTATTGATTTCTAATTTTAATCCATTGTTATCTGAAAAAAATACATGGAATAATTCCAATTTTTTTTTGAATTTGTTGAGACTTGATTTGTGATGTAACATGTGGCCTATCCTGGAGTATGTTCCATGTGCTGATGAGAATGAATATTCTGAGGTTGTTGAATGGAATGTTCTGTAGATATCTGCCAAGTCCAATTGGTCTAAAGTGTTGTTTAGATCTCCTGTTTCTCTGTTGATTTTTTGCTTAGATGATCTGTCCAATATTGACAGTGGGCTGTTCAGGTTCCCTGCTATTATGGTATTAGTGTCTGTCTCATTTTTTAGGTCTAATAATGTTTGCTTTATGAATCTTGCTGCTACATCATTGAGTGGTTAAATATTTATGATTGCTATGTCTTCTTGATGGATAGATCCTTATATCATTATATAGTGGCCTTCTTTATCTCTTTTTATGGTTTCTGGTTTAAAGATTATTTTATCTGATAAAAGAATAGCTACTCCAGCTTGTTTTTCATTTCTGTTTGCAAGGTAAATCTTTTTCCATCATTTCACTCTTAGTCTATGTGTGTTTTTACAGGTGATGTGAGTCTCTTGATGGCAGCATATTGTTAGGTCCACCTGTTTATTCCAGTCAGTCAGTTGGTGTCTTTTGAGTGGGGAATTTAATCCTTTTACATTAAGCATTGTTATTGAAAGGTGTTGATTTACTCCTAGCATTTTATTGATTTTGGTTTGGATGTCTTTTGTTCTTTTGTTCCTTTCTTTCTGATTTACTGTTTGTCTTCTGTGTTTGTTGGCTTCTTTAGATGGTAGATAAACTTTTTTTCTCTCTTTATTGTTAGCGTTTTTATTTTGCTACTGGGTTTTGTTCTTCTTGAGTATTTATGGCAGTGATGGTTGTTTTTGGGTACCAAACTCAGTGCTCCCTTGAGAATTTCTTATAAGGCTGGTCATGTCGTAGTGAACTCCTGCAGTTTTTGTTTGAGAAATGTACTTTTTGTCCTTCATTTTGGAAGGATTGCCTTGCTGGGTAAAGTATTCTTGGCTGTCAGTTTTTGTCTTTTAGTATTTTGAATATATCATCCCATTCTTTTTTGGTTTCCGATAAAAAGTCTGATGTTAGCCTGATTAGGGTTCCCTTATAGATGACTTGGTGCTTCTCTCCTGCAGCTTTTAAGGTTATGTCTTTGTCTTTGAGTTTTGCCAATTTGACTATAATGTGCTCTGGAGAGGACCTTGTTGGGTTGAATATGTTTGGGGATCTTTGAGTCTCCTGAATCTGAAGATCTGTATCTTTCCCTATACCTGTGAAGTTTTCTTCAATTATTTCATTGAATATACTTTCAATGTCATTTCCTTTTTCTTCCCCTTTTGGAATACTCATTATTTGGATATTTGAGCACTTAACATTGGTTGTTCTCTCTCTTAGATTTTCTTTAATTTTTTTAATTATTATTTTTGTTTGTTTGTTTTTTGTCCACCTGTGTTATTTCAAACAGCCCACCTTCAAGGTCAGAAATTCTCACTTCTGCTTCTTCTAGCCTGCTGGTTAAACTCTCAGTTGTGTTTTTTATTTCATTGAATGAATCCTTCAGCTCCACAAGCTTTGCTACATTCTTTTTCAGGGTACTGATTTCTTTGTACATTTCTTCTTTTAGGCCCTGTGTACTTTTTCTCATTTCATTGTGTTGTCTAACTGAGTCTTCTTGAATCTCATTCGGTTTTCTTAGAATCATTGCTCAAAATTCCATGTCAGTCATTTCAAGGACTTCCAATTCTATAGTATATAGAGCTTGAGAGTTTTTATTTTCCTTTGCTGGTATCATATTTTCTTGATTTTTCATATTTCTGGTATCTCTCCTTTGGTGTTTAGTCATTGTGGCAGGGGATTTCATAGTCCACTTGTTTGACCTTATTGTCTGGCTTGGATCCTGCAGGAACTGCCAAATTGGGGTGGCTGCCTCAGGGCCTTTGGGCCAGTGGCTCAGGCCTCTCTAGGCCAGGAGGGTTGGCCTGGGCTTGGAGTCTCATGCATGGTACCTACCCGTTCCAGCACAGGTGGCTTGGAGCCCTATGGGCCTGGTGACTCTCAGGCCTCTCGGGCAGTGTGGACTGTCCTGGCCTGTCGAATGTTCTATATACAGAATCACATCATGTGCAGAAAGGGATAAAATGACTTTATATTTCCCATTTGGATGCCCTTTATTTCTTCCTCATCTAATGAACAACTGTATGATAACAAATTTGAAAAACTTGTGGAAATGGATAAATTTCTGGACAAATACAAACTACCCAGACTGAATCAAGAAGATAAACTGAACAGACCCATAACAAGCAAGAAGACTAAAGCAGTAATCAGAAGTCTTCCACAAAGAAAAGTTCAGTACCAGATGGATTCACTGCTGAACTCTATTAAACTTTTAAAGAAGAATTAATTCCAATTTCTTTCCAATCTATTCCAAAAAATTGAAACAGAGACCATTCTCCCAAACTCATTCTATGAGGCCAGCATTGCCCTGATACCAAAATTAGACAAAGATACAACAGAAAAGGAAAACTACAGGCCAATATCCTTGATGAACTTAGATACAAAATTCCTCAACAAAATACTAGCAAACAGAATACAGCAACACATCAAAAAGATTATACACCATGATTGAGTCAGATTCATCCCAGGGAATGCAAGGATAGTTCAATGTACACCAATCAATAAATGTGATATACCACATCAATAAAATCAAGAATAAAAACCATATCATCATCTCAATAGATGCAGAAAAAGCATTTGACAAAATTTAACATTCCTTCATGATAAAGACTCTCAACAAATTAGGTATAGAAGAAAAGTATCTCAACACAATAAAAGCTATATATGACAAACCCTCTGCCAATATCATCCTGAATGGGGAAAAGCTGAAAGGTTTTCCTTCATGAACAGGAAGAAGACAAGGATGCCCACTCTCACCGCTCCTATTCAACACAGTATTGGAAGTACTAGTATATATATATTTTTTTTAAACATTGGGATTTTAAAATCAGAAAGGTTTAACTGATATATATCCTATATGAACTTATCATTTATATATTTTATTTATAATATCCTACTCTCCTTAGCAATCAAATAACTTTAGCATGGTGGTCAATTTCTGTTAATGTAAACCCAATTCATATAATGTTCCTTCATTTGCTTTAAGAAAAACATATTTGACAGGGGAGACTTTTTCATTGTGAAGTAAAAGGTCAAGAGGTTATCCAAATCCACCTTGGGAACTTTTTCTGAATTACTCCCATGCTGACTAGAGACAGAAGTGGCCATTTATTTGCAAAACTTCCATAGCTACACTGTACAGCCCCACAACTACTTTGAGAAGCATGGTAACATAGGGAGAGGGTAAAAGAAATGTGCTCAAATTTTTTTTCTTTATAGATTAACTTATTTTTCTTCTATAATACTATCATCTCAATAACTGTTAAGCATCTTAGCCCTTCTGAATTCCCCCATTATCTGATTTAAAACAACCATTCAAAATTCATCTTCTACACAAAATTCCTGTGTCAGTTTTGATTAATATTGTTCCCCAAACCTCGCTGACTCAGTTCCAAGTAATTTATTCTACCTCACTTTTCAAGGACACTAAATCTTTTCTTTCTTTCTTACAACACATTGTTTTTTTGCAAAAATGTAATAATTAGTCTAACAAGCTTCTAAATCCTTGTCTACTCTTCTGGTCAATGAAACTAGGTGTATTATTTCTACAGGGCAGAGATTCAGTAGTTCCTAGTATTAGGAGAATGAAAAGTAAAGAGTACTGTATATGGATGATAACAGACTTGGGTTTTCTGCTCCTTTGGGTGTGTGACCTTGCGTAGAATCCTAAACTTTCAGGTTCGTTTTATCTCCATGTGTACAATCAAGACTATTGTCTCTAGGGGCCCTTTCAGATCTAAAGTTTTATGGCCGATAATCTGAGATTCTCTGCTGGAGTTCATCTGTGTGCTTTCTATTATTAAGTTTTATTGGAACAGTGTTTCAGTAAACATTTCTGAAGTCTCTGTTCATGGCAGGCAAAATTTTTTGGTATTAGATAAAGAACATGAAAGAGAAAAGAGGTCCCTATTCTCAGGAAATTTAAATTCTACTTGGAAGGTCAGTCGGACAGGGACAGATAATAAACTAAAAAATCAAATAAACAATAATAAAAATCACCAGGGGGTTAAAGTTGATATGATGGAGAACTTCTGAGTGTCTATTTTAGATTGAGTGGCAGGAAAGTATCTCAGAGAAGACAGTATTTTAATCAAGTTCTAAGCGATATAATGTTACCCGTGCAAAGACTGGAGAAAGTGCATTCCAGATAGTACAAAGATTCCAAGGACTTTTTTTTTTTTCCTGACCGGTAATGGGATCACAACCCTCGGTGTTGCGCCCGCGCCGCGCTCAGCCAGTGAGCGGGAACCGGTCTCCACATGGGATCTGAACGCTCGGCGGGAGCGCCGCCACACTCCCAAGCAGCGCACTCTCCAGTGCGCCACCGGCCGGCCCTCCAAAGACTTTTTAAAGCAATAAAAAAAGACTATCATGGAAGCTGGAGTATCATCAGGGAGAGGGAGACCAGCACTAGAAAAAAACCAAGTTAAGCAGAAGCCAGATCACACCGAGTGCTGACGTGATGAAAAAGGATTTTGCCTTTATTTTAAATAGATGAGGAGGGGAAAGAAATCAATCAGCTCACCTTTAATAATAATCACTCCTATGCCAATACATCCCCGCCCCCCCCAAATAACAAAACCAGGACTTGCTTTTAGGCAAATATTTCATACCTATGAGTATTACCCTCCACACCAGAATAATTTCAGTCCAGGTGTCTGCCATCTGCAGTATAGTATTCACATTTTTTTTCAGGCTTCATAAATTGAAAGGGGGGACAGGATGCTTAATTATATTTTCTTACATATTTGAATAGAAATATGAATGGATTTAAATTTTTAAATGATAGCATTTTTCACTTTAAAGCAATTTGCTTGCACCTATTTTCTACCTTATATACATAGTACAAATAATAGATATGTATTTTTTCAGATAAATTAAAGAGCTATTTACATTTTACCATTATTTATTCCTCTTAGAGTGGCACTTAATCCTACCTTCTGGGGGGGGGGGGCAATAAAAGCCTGTACTGATCCTTAGCTACAAAGGATTACATAGAATTTCATTCTCAGTTCTCTTTGAATCCATGTAATTATCTCTGTAATAACTGAAAATACTTGTCATTTAATTGTATAATAGCTAAATGTCAATTTGATATTACTTCTTATCCCTCATGGGGAGCATAAATTAGGTTTATATACGATATATATACAGAGTAAGAGAAACTGTTCTTAGGAAGACTCTAGCTCCCCACTATACAAATCGGTTCTTAAGATTTGGTTAGGAAATTATTATAACTTTGACTTATTGCGAAAAAAAATGTTTTATTTATCTGTTTGTTACCTGTATCTTTTTTATATAGGTACAATCGCATAAAAAGATCTATTGATAGCTTGACTATATCTGTGACAAATAAAAATATATAGTATTATATCTGCTTTAAACTGGATAACATAGTCATAAAATTCTATCTCTTGCAATTCACCCTGTAGAATCAAAACTGTTTTTGTTAATACATGGCTATGTGGCAATTTTCAGAATCAACATGAAATATTTATCCTGGGGACTCTTTGAGCTTTAGAAATCCTGAAGATAAATTGAGCACCTGTTAAATTAAATATATATGTTATTTGTTAAATGAGGATATGAGTAAAAATATATTTGAGTATTTAAGTCACAGCCTTGCCCTCAAGCAGCTTTGTTGTATAATGAGATAGATGAGGAAGGGTTAACTAAAACTATAGAAAACACAGTACTGGGTGGAATGGAAATCAAGAGAACTATATCTTTATCTCAGCTGTAACTTCAGGAAAGTTCTCTATTTGCTCAGCTATAAATAAAAATGTTGAATTAGTTGATATTGAAGATTGCCTTCAACTCTAATAGGCTAAGAGTTAACAAGAAATTTAGATAATTCAAATTCATTGATATTAATCCCAGCCTCAGCAGACTGAATTATCTAAAAGAAACACAAATTGATCCCAGCAACATGACCTAAATTGTGCATCATGAACTCCACTCTCCCACCTTCAACCTCTAAATGCAAACATAGACATATGACAATCAAAACAAAGTTTATTTATTTATTTATTTATTTATTTATTTATTTGAAGAAGAGTGGATAAAGAACAAGGGAGCTCAAAAGAAAGAAAAGGAAATCTTCATATGGCAAAATATAACATTCCCAGATACAAGTATTTATCTCTCATACTCTCCTGCATAAAGGGATGGCCACGTAACCCACTTCAAGCCATTGAAATATAGGCAGAATTGGATAACTGGGTTTCAGGAAAAAGCTTTTAAAGGGGACTGGCACAGATGATATCTCTTTGACCTTTAGTCCTTTCTTACATCTTGATTGGAAGTGAGACTCAGTGCTTAGAGGTGAAACAATCATCTTTGAAAATAAAAGCTACAAACTAAAGAAAATAGAAAAGAAATCAAGAAGAAATTATGGGTCTTGATTGTTTTATGGAGCATTTGTACCAGCCTAACAGAGACGATCACATTTCTTGCTTTGTGAGAAAATAGACCCCTATTATTTAAGCCGCAATAATCTGTTACTTCTGCTACTTATAGTTAAATGCAATTCTTTCTATTGTCTGCTAGAAATGAAGATGGGACTCCCAGGCAGGACATTCTCTTACATCTGAAAATATGGTAGCAGGGGAGTTTGGGGATTGTGGGAGGTAAGGAACTGGCAATTTACCTGGATATAAGCCCTAGAACCCAGAGTTAAAGATGAGTTGTTGTTTACACAAAATGCGTAGATTGTGGTAAAATCATATAATAAAAAATCATAAATGAACTATATTGCAATTAATTAATTTAAAATTAATTAAAGCTATATCAGAAGCACAACGTAGACCAAAGAGAAATGTTGCAAAAATCATGCTTATCTACATAAATTGTTAAATATCAAATTTTTTTTAAAAAAAGCATTTGTGAATATTCACCTATGTGATAAATTATAAAATATAAACTGAATGGACCTGCAACAACTTCAGGATACTGGTGATTGTGAAGAAATAAAACACAGGTTACTTCTGGAATGGCAACAGAAGGATCCCCATTGTCCACTGCCCAGGAAACGGTCACAACCGGTGAAAAGTATTTTCTTTAAATAAAGTCACGTGATTTTTCAAAGGGCATGTATCTAATGCAGAAACATTTATCCAGGAAAATCTACTAAATCTCGGTAAGAATGAGAGCCTGTAGCACTTGAGCCATGACCTATACTCTCTGGACCCTCCCCAACTCACCATGATGACAAAAGCTCTAAACCAGACAGGTCTGGTCAAGAAAGGTGGTCCCTTGGGCAAGGCACAGGGTACCACACTGGCAAGGGTAGGGTGCCGACATTACTCATTCCTCTCCCTCCAAATCCAAGTTTCAGAGGCTAAATTCCTGGCAAGTATGGTCAAGAGATTAACCTCCCCCTATTCATTTATAGAGCAGAGGCTTGACCCCACAAAAGGCAGGGTCCCTGATCATGTCTGCCTCAGTTCCCTCATAAAGCACAGATTCTGTACTGGTAAAGGCAAGCCAAGGAAAGCAGAGAACATTGTCCAATCCCAATTCGCTCTTGTTGCAGCCTGAACAGAAGTGTCACTCTTGAAGCAGCCTGTGCAGAAGTGACTCCATTTTGTTAAATCTTTAGGTTAAAGACTTGTTCTCTCCTGTAACCAGATAGGCTGCAGCTAAATGCCAGAACGCAATGACTCTTACTCTCACATTGTACACAAATAATTAAACAAAATATTATTAACTCAGATAGCCATTCTTTACTAGCTTAGTAACCTGATTTTATTGGAGAATAACAGGAACTGAATCCATGGAGAATAAAGCATGATGCCGGTCATCTCCCACCCGGGAAGTTCCTTGATGATTATCTGAAACACTTAAACATGTGTGCACATTCCCACTTGGTCTCTATGAATCAACTTTCCACCACAGACCCCTATAAAACCCTTTGGCCAACCTGGGAGAGGCAGAGATGGTCTTTGAGACATGAGTGCACCATTTCCTCAGGCTGATGGCTTCCTGATTAATGGCTACATTTTCTTACACCAACACTTGCCTCTCAATTATTGGCTACTGAGTGGTGAGCAAACAGACCTTTGGGGTCTTGGTAACACTCTGAGAGAAGCGAGTCACTGCCTGTGTGCCCAGCTCTAGAAGAGGACCTCTGAAATTTTGATCAGTAAGAGAGTCAGAACAAACAAACAAACAAAAAACAAAATTAGAAGTCTGAAGCCCTTCCCAAAAGACATGGCATTATACAAAACAGAATATGTAACGTTATAAACCTAAGGATGTACTCAGAAACAATGGACACTTTGATGATAATTAATAGCAACAAACTAAACCAAAGGTCAGCCAGTTTACCAGAGAGAACAAAGGAAAGAGACAGCTAAGAGACTTCCTGAGGTCAGAACAAATTTAGGTAAGAACAAAGACTTACCTAAAACCTACCTCTAAGAATTGGTCCCATTTTAATCAGATCAGACTGTGGAGCAATTTACAACCCACTGCTTTATCACAAAAAAATAGAGAAATCTGCAGGCAGTTAGTGGATCCTAAAAGCTAGATGCAAAAAAAGCAAAGGCAGACAGATTAACAGAGAGATCAGGAAAAGGGACAGCTAAAGAGAATCGTGCTAAACCGGTGCTATCTCAGCATGACTGTGTGCATTCCCAAGATTCATCCTCTGTGCAGGGGCATCAGATGCTTCACATTAAAGAGACAATGTATTTCACTAAAATAGTCCAGCCATGTTACAAAGCAAGCAAACTACAAGGAAACAAACCCTAGGGCAAGGAAGGATCACTGTCCAGATTTGCAGCAATATATTTCCTTAAATGCCTACATTTCAGCAACAAAAACAAAAATATAAGACATGCAAAGAAAAGGGAACTGTTACCTATGGGGTGAGGGAATAAAGTAAAAATAGGCAACAGATACTGTTTATGATAAATTCCAAAAAATATAAGACAAAGATTTCAAAGCAGCTGTTTTAGCTATATCCAAAGAACTAAGGGAAAGCATAATTAAAGAAGTAAAGGAAAAGACAATAACAGTGTGTTATCAAATAGAGAATACCTGTAAAATGTTAAAAATTAGAAAAATGGGCCAACTGAAAATCCTGCTATTAAAAATTAAGAGCATTAAAAAAAAAAAATCACGAGAGGATTTCACAGTAGATTTAGACTGGCAGAAAAATAATTGGCCAATAACTTGATGATAAATTGATAAAGATTTTGCTATCTGAAGAATACAGAGAAAAAATAACAAAAGAACACGACCAGAGCCACAGAAAAAAATGCAGAACACCATTTACAGTATCAATATACATGTAATGGGTGCAGTCTCAAAAAGAGAGGAGTAGAAGAAAAAGGCAGAAAAAAAAATATGCAAAGAAATGATGGCTAAAAAATTCCCAAATGGGTGAAAAAATTTATGGCTGAAAACTTTCCAAATTTATTTATATAACATTAATCTACACCTCAAACATGCGTAACAAAACCAAGTGGGATAAACACAAAGAGATCCATGCCAAACGCATCATGGTAATAGCGCTGAAAGACAAAGACAGAAAAAATTTGAAAGGAGCAACAATAACTGACTTATCATGTGCAAGGAAGTTCCAATAGAATAACATCTGACTTATCAGAAACAATGGATGCCCAGAAAACAATGGGATAATACATTTTAATTGCTCAAAGGGAAGAAAACTAAACACACACATAAAAAACCGTCAACTAAGAATATAATATTCAGCAACACTATCTTTACAAAATGGAGGTGAAACAAAGACATTCTTAGACTGAAAAAAGTAAGAAAAATTGTAGCAAACAGACTCACTGCACAAAAAATGCTAAAGGAAGTGCTTCAAGCTGAAAGGAAGTAATACCAGATCATAATCCAAATCTTAATACACACACACACAAAAGAACACCAATAAAGTCAATTATATAATTATAAAAGACAATATAGTAAATATTTCTTCTCCTTACTTTTCTTAACTAAAAGTATATATCCATGAGGTGATATGGATACCTGATTTGATCATTACCCAACATACATAGGTATCAAAACATCAGATTGTACCCCATAATCATGTAAAATTACAATGCGTCAATTAAAATAACTTTTAAAAATTGTAGAAAACAACGTGTGTATAATTTCATCACTGGGTCTACAACACACAGTAATGCAATATATTTGCCAATAATAGCACAAAGCAGGCGGGTGAGAAAAAAACCTCTCAGAGTACAGAAATGACATCAGATGGTACAAGAAAGAAATGGTAAGTGAGAATGTTATTCTAACCAATCAATAATGCGAACTTTCATTTTAAAACACTGGAAAACACAACAAAGTAAATCCAAACAATCAGAAGGACAGGTATAAGAAGCATGAGAGTGAAATAAATGAAATATAGAACAATAGAGAAAATCAAATAAGCCAAAAGTTGATTATCTGAAAACATTGACACATTTGACAACTAATTAGTTGTTACACTAACCATGGAAAAAAGAAAGAAGATTCAAATTATTAACATAATAAATGAAAGAGGGGACGTAGCCATCCTTACATAAATAAAAGGATTTTAATGCAGTACCATGTAATGCTGTATTCCAATAAATTAGGTATCTTAACTAATATGGACAAATTCCTAGCAGAATTAAAAACTACTGGAGCTAGCTTGTGGAAAAAACAGGTCATCTGAATAGATCTAGAACAAATGTAAAGATTGAGTGAAGATTAAATCAAAACATAAGAAAACAAAACTACCCCTAAAGAAAAGACCTTGTCCCAAATAGCTTCACCACTACCAAATTCTACCAAACATTCAAAGAAGAATTAATACCGATTATTTACAAATTGAGAATGGATCATAGATCCAAATGTTGGGGGGAAAGTATAAAGCTTTTAGATAAAAACAGGCATCCAGCTTTATAACCATGGATTTGGCAATGATTCTAAGATATGACACCCAACACACAAAGACCAAAAGGAAAAAAAAAAAAATACACTGAATTTCTTTTTTATTTTCATTTATTTATTTATTTATTTTTATTGTAACGAAGCTGATTGTACATATCTGTAAGGAAAAGTGGAGTCGGTATAATCAGGCCTCCAAGCCTCACATAGGCAGGGTATGATTCAGCACATGCTTTGTAAACAAGTTACCTAAGAGTAGAGTTAGTGCGCATGCATGGCCCTGTACCCTGTGGCTACTTTCTGCTCTTGTACTCTCTTCAATATGAAAGGTAGCGAGCGTCTCTGGACCCCCGGCCAGCGGAGCTCATGTCTGAAGAATGAAGCACGTCCACTCTGCTGGAGGGTGCTCAGTTCCTCCATCGACTGCTTGGCTCAGGATCTGCAGAGCACGAGGGAGAGGGGTCTGTGATCCATCCCGACAGTATCTGTGGGGTACAGAGTTGAACATCAGTACTCGTGTGCAATATGTGATTCTCACATCAGAATAATTATTATATTCAATAACATACTCTATCATTGGTATTCGATACACTGAATTTCTTAAAAAATCAAAATTTTTGTGCTTCAAAAGACAATATCAAGGAATTGAAATGACAACCCACAGAATGTTTGCGATTCATATACCTGAGAAGAAATTTGCTGATGGAAACGCAAAATGGTACAGTCTCTTTACAAAACAACCTCACAGTTTTTTAAAGGTTAAATTTAGTTACCATATAACCTGGTAATTCCACTCTTGGGCATACAGTAAAACATGTACATAGCTGTTCCACAGCAGCATGATATAGTAACAAAAAGTCAATGAACCTAAATGCCCATCAACTGATGAAAGGATTAAAAAAATGTGGTGTACTAATAAAATCTCATTCAACAATAAAAACAAATGAATTGCTGAGACATGCTACAACACAGATGAACTTGGAAAACATTATGCTCAGTAAAAGAAGCCAGTCAGTAAAGACCAAATATTGCATGTTTCCATTTATGTGAAATTTACAGAAAAAGCAAATCTACAGAGACAGAAAGAGGAGGATCTGTAGGGGGGCAATGGGAGGGTGAACAAAAGGATATGAATACATATTTAAGGTGGTAAAATGTTCTAAAATTGATTGCAGTGGTCATTGGACACATCTGTGAATAGGCTAACAACCACTGAATTGTACACTTTAAATGGTTGAACTGTATGATGCGTGATTTTTTTTTTTTTTTGACAGGTAAGGGGATTGCAACCCTCAGCATGGTGTTGTCCGCACCACCCTCAGCCAGTGAGCGCACCGGCCATCCCTATATAAGATCCAAGCCTGTGGCCTCAGCGCTACCAGTGCCACACTCTCCCGAGTGAGCCACCGGGCTGGCCCATGGTATGTGATTTTTATCTCAATAGAGCTTCACCACAGTGGAACTCTTAGAAAATAATTTTAAAGTTTATATGAAGAATAAACATAGAATAACTACTAAAATTAATCTTGGGGAATAGTAATAGGAATGAATTTACTCTAACATGAATACCAGGTATTTAGCTGCAAATGAAAATTTATTTTACTGATGTGTGAATAAGCATATGAATGTAATATTATAAAGTCCACAAATAGATCCAGGTATATATAAATATAAAGACAGCTAGCTATCATTTTTATTTAAACTTCTAAAAATAATTGTAGATTTCCACACAGCTGTAAAAAATATTACAAAGAAATTCCTTTACCATTTAGTGAAGCTGTATAAAGCCTATTCAGGAACTCTATCTTTACTGCTTCACATAATATATCACCACAAATTCCAGATAGAATAAAAATTAACTACAATTATTAGAAGAAAGTGATATAGGAATATATTTATAAAACCTTGTGGAACAGTAAGCTTTCTATTAAACAAGACAATCTATAAGCTACAAAAGAGAAAAAAAAGTAAAAAAAGATTTGGTTATGAAAAAAGTGCCTGTGTTGAAAAAGATACCATAAATAATGTCAATTGACAAGTGATAGACCAAAAGCAAACATTTGCAATACATAGCAGAAAAAGATTTTTAAAAAATGCTTGCTATACAAAGAGTTCTTATAAAATAATCTTAATAAGTGAAAAGTAAAAATATAAATATAAACTAAACTGAGCCAAAATGTATGACAGGAATATTATTAACTGAAATGCAAATATTAATTTGAATCTACCAATATATTTTTAATGGGTTAATCCTTCATGTAGAAATGTAATGCAGGGCCGGCCCGGTGGTGCACTGCTACAGTGCGCTGCTTGGGAGCGGGGCGGCATTCCCGCCGAGGGTTCGGATCCCACATACAGACCAGTTCCCGCTCACTGGCTGAGCAAGGGGCGGGCGCAGCACCGAGGGTTGCGATCCCATTGCCGGTCCCGGTCCGGTACAGGCGCGACACTGAGGGTTGCGGTCCGTTGCCGGACACGAAAAAAAGACAAAAAAAAAAAAAAAAAGAAATGTAATGCAATAAATTTGGAGATTGTTTAATTTCACCACATTTATAGAAATGTCCCTCTATTGCTCAGATCGGGAACAGTCATATATCTTTTGTCCAGGTCACATTTATTAATATAAAGGTATCACCCACCCTTGTACCTACAAACGCAGTTTAAGGGCAGTGCTGTGTCTTTTTTAGACATTAGAATGTAATTATCTTAGTCAACGTTCAAGTTGCACTCAGTTGCTATAGTATGGGTTTTTTAGACAACTTAAGAAAAAAACGGATTTATCATAGGGCGCAAAATTCTTTCCCAAATAACAGTAGTAGAAATATAGGAGTGGCTCATGAAAACATCTCATGGAAGACAAGGGTCGAAAGTGGATAAATAAGGAGTTTGCAAGAAAGGCAATCTACTGCTTTTGAATTTTCTGTTCATTGGGTTCATTCTTTTTCTCATTCTTTCAATATCTCTTTTTCAATCTCTCCATATATCTGTAGTTTTACAAGCCCTCCTAGTTTTAGTGCTACAAACCAATTTGTTAGCACCCCAGTGACTCAATTCACATTTATGATACTGAAAATCTGTGTAACACAGCTGGGGACTGGAATTCATACAGAGTCCATTTAGTTATTGTTTTACACCCCAGTTGTTGAAAATGGATGGATCCAACAAAAAAGGCAAGATAGTCTGGACAGATATCCACAAATTATTCCCAAAGTCACTTACAAATGAGAAGAATACCCTATTTTTAACATTATTATTCCTTAAAGTTCAACCTTTGTTATGCAAATGAGTAAACTTTGAGTAGGTGCATTAATAATCAGAACATCACTAAAGAGTTCTGATTTTGATTACTTCAAATTATAAGACTTCTTTAATATAGCAAAACAACTTAAAAACATTAAGCACAATAGGAAAATATTTTCTAATCACCATTACAGCTAAAGACGACATCATATGCCCCTTAAATGCGTTCTCATCGTCTGTGTATCATGGCATTAATCACAACAGCCTCACCTTGTAGTTTGCATAGAATCTGTCTAACCCACACTATAAGATCCAAGGATGCAGTAACCACATCTTCTTTTGCTTACTTTTATATCCCTATCCCCAAAATCTTTCACAGTGCTCGGAACATATAATGCATCCATATAATCTTAATTAATAAATGATGCCAGACCCCCTTGTCATAGATCAGGTGACCAAATATGTGTGGGTTTATTTCTGGGCCCTCTATTCTGTTCCATTATCTGTCTTTATGCCAGTACCATATGGTTTTAATTACTGTAGTTCTGTAATATTTTCAAATCAGGAAGTGTAAAGCCTCCAGCTTTGCTCTTCTTTCTCATGACTGTTTTGACTATTTGAGGTCCTTTGTACCTCTATATAAAAGTTTTAATATTATTTTATCTATTTCTGTAAAAAATGTCAGAGTTTTGATAGGGATTACATTGACTCAGTAGATCTCTTTGGGGAGCATGGAAATTTTAACAATATTAAGGCTTCCAATCAATGAACATTGGCTATCTTTCCATTTTTTTGTCATGTTTAACTTCTCTCATCTACGTTTTGTAATTTTCAGTGTACAAGTTTTGACTTTCTTAAGTTTACTCCTTAGTATTTATGTTCTTTTTTAAATCTATGATTCATTTTTATTTTTTTTAATTTTAGTTTACATTTATTCATTGTACATGTTTATGGGGTACAGTTTGTTTTTTTCAATATAGGCGTATATTGTACAATGACCTTATCAGAATAGTTAGCATATCTATCACCTAAATTTTTATCATCTCTTTGTGGTTGTAACCTTCAAGTTCCTCTTTTCTAGCTATCTTGAAATAGACAATACAATACTATTACCTATTGTCACGCTGGGATACTAGAAAACTTTGTAATTTTTTATCAGTCTACCAACTTTCTCCCGCTTCCCTTTTCCCCTTCCTTTATCATTGGTAAGTGCTATTTTCTTCTATATTTCTCTCTTTTTAGTTTATTTTTCTTAATTGACCCATGATAATTGTATATACTTATGAAGTACAATATGACATTTGGGTGCATTCATACTGTGTGTAATGATCACATCAGTGTACTTAGTAAATCCATCACCTCAAACATTTGTCACTTCTTTGTATTATGAACATTCAACATCAACTTGACTAGCTACTCAAAGATGCACATTACTTGTTGTTAACCATAGTTTCCCTGTATTACTATAGAATCCTGGATCCCATTCCTCATCTCTCTAATATTTTGTGTTCACTGACCATCCTTTTCCCATCCCCCCACCAGTCTTGAGTAACCACTCTTCTACTCTCTACTTATAGAGATCAACATTTCTAACTTCCACATAGGAGTGAGAACATGTGGTATTTCTCTCTCTGTGCCTGGCTTATTTCACTTAACAAAATGTTCTCCAGGCTCATTCATATTGCTGCAAATGGCAGAATTTCATTCCTTTTATGGCTGAGCAGTATTCCATTGTGTATATATACCGCATTTTCTTTATTGAATCATGTGTAGAAAGACATTTAGGTTGGTTCCAATTCTTGGCTATTGTGAATAGAGCTGCGATAAACATTAGAATGCAGATGTCTCTCCAATTTGTTGATTTCTGTTCCTTTGCATATATATCCAGTATGGGATTGCTGGATCGTATGTCAGTTCTACCTGCAGTTGAGAAATCTCTATACTGTTTTCCATAGTGGCTGTACTATTTTACATTCCCACCAACAATGTATAAAAGTTTCCTTTACTCCGCATCCTCTCCAGCATTTGCTATTTTCTGTATTTTGGTAATACCCATTCTAAGTAGTGTGAGATGATACCTCATTGTAGTTTTGATTTGCATTTCTCTGATGATTAGTGATGTCATGCATTTTTTCCTATGCCTGTTGGCCATTTGTATATCTTCTTTCAAAAAATGTCTTACAATTCCTTGAAGTTGACAGGACAACCAAACAGAAAGGAGATTGTTGGGAGGGAGGGGGAGAGGGAGGAGGGACGGAAGTTTCGGTAATGGGCCACAATAATCAACCACACTGTATATTGACAAAATTAAATTAAATTTTTAAAAAAGTCTATTCAGTTCCTTTGCCCATTTTTAATTGGATATTTTGATTTTTTATTATTGAGTTGTTTGACTTCTTTGTACATTCTGGATATTAATCCCTTGTTGAATGCATAGTTTGCAAATATTTTTCCCCATTCTGCAGGTTATATTTTGGTTCTGTTGATTGTTTTCTTTGCTGCATAGAAACTTTCTAGGTTGATATAGTTCCATTAGTTAATTTTTATTTTTGTTCCCTGTGCTTTTAAAGTATTATTCATAAAGTCTTTGCACAGACCTATGTCCTAAGATGTTTCCTTTTTGTTTTCTTCTAGAAGTTTTATAGTCTTGGGTCTTACATTTAAATCTCTAATCTAATTTGAGTTGATTTTGGTATATGGTGAGAGATACGGGTCTATTTTCATTCTTCTGCATATGGATCTCCAATTTTCCCAGCTCCAGTTTTTCCAGGCTGCTAGTCAGGCCTGCAGTGAAATGACTCAACCAGCTGCTTCTGGGCAGTAGGTACGGCCACTAGGCAGGCTTGTAGTGAGGGGCCAGGGCAGCCAGTTCTGGTACTATTGGCCAGGCTGCTAGATAGGACTGTTCAGGATGACCTGCCACTTCTCCAGAGGAGCAGATGCACTTTATTTCCACCAGCCTGAGGGTGTATCCCTTAGGATAGAGACCTGTGAGCTGCTTTTCTGGGTTGGGAGCTCAGGCACACACAACTCACTCAGCTGGTGGGGTTGGGTGGGGGGGGGAATGGGGTGTGGCCTGCCTGGGAGGGTCTGCCTATCTGATCTCTGATTTGGGACTAAGATTGGCTTCCCAGAGTGCAGAACTAGAGTCACATCTGCTGTGAGCCCTGGTTTCAAGCAGTGTGAGATAAGAGCATTGTAGCCTATCCTGTGAGTGCACTGGGATGAGAGCAGAGCCTTAAGGCTGGGCAAGTGCCATGGCTACTAGCCCCAGGGAAGGTCACACTCCCAGAAGGGCTCTGGGTTCAAGATGGTGTCATCCTGCATCGGCTGGGGTCCCGAGGGCAGGGGGTGGGGAGCACACAATTTGTGCTAGTGTTCTAGAGCAATGCAGTTCGTGTATTCTAAGCTGCTCCCCAGACTTTCTCCAGGGTTGTCCTGCCAAAGGATCTGCTGGCCTCTGTGCTGACGATGGGGGTTGGCGTGGGTCCTCTGCCTACCTTTTCACCACAAAGGAAGATTCTTCCTGGGCCAATACCAGTGTTAGAGATGTGATGGCTGAAGCCGTGTGCCTCTCTCTCCTTTCTATGCCACCATCCTGAGTTTTCATGCTCCACTGGGATCTTCTGCTGCTGCACTCCTACACTCTCCCAACAACGCTCCTGTCAACATTAACCTGTGTGTTAGTTGTTCTGATCCTTGTCTGTGGGAGGAACACATCCTGTGCACTTCTAGTCCACCATCTTGCCCCACCTGTTCCCCGGTATTTTATCTTCTTGATGCTGCTATAAATTATTATAAATGAAATTGTTTTCCCAATTTCCTTTACAGATAGTTTGTTATTAGTGTATAGAAACAATTTTTATATCATTTTTATATGTTGATTTTATATCTTGCAACTTCTCTGAATTAGTTTATTAGTTCTAACATTTTTTTTTTAGTTTTTAGGGCTTTCTACACATAAGATCATGTTATATGTGAAAATAGGCAATTTTACATTTCTCTTTCTGATTTCGGTGCTTTTTATATCTTTTTCTTGCCTAATTGCTCTAGCTAGGACTTCCAATACCGTGTTGATCAGAAGCAGCAAGATTTGGGTATTAGAAATTTTATATTTTGGACATCCATTCAAGCATATTTCAGTTAAAGGGAAGTAAGCCTTAACGAATACCTCTCATATGCCAGGCATTGTGCTATGGAATTACTAATAAACTTTCTCTTTCATCTTCATAACTTTATGAAGTTGCTAATAGTGTCCCTCTTGTAAAGGTAAGCAAACAAAGGCTAAAAAAGAATAAATAATTTACAAAAGGTTATAAAGCTACCAAGTGCCAAAGACTGGAATAAAGCTTATTTCTGCCATAAGCTATAGGCATTAAATTTTACTTCATAATATTTAGCAATAAAAAAATTCAAACTCACTTATTAGTAGAAGAAACAGCAGAAATACCAAAAATAAAGCCGTATTAACCTTTTGAGTTTGAGGTTAGTACAACTCCCCAATTGCTTGTTTATAAACAAGTCAGGCATAACTCACCTGGGCTGT
This sequence comes from Galeopterus variegatus, assembly GCF_000696425.1. Classification (NCBI taxonomy): domain Eukaryota; kingdom Metazoa; phylum Chordata; class Mammalia; order Dermoptera; family Cynocephalidae; genus Galeopterus; species Galeopterus variegatus. The sequence continues at coordinate 35,007 of NW_007730728.1, forward strand.
CAGAAGCTTCAGCGAGTTTTCTATGATTACAAATTAATGAACTTTCTAATCCAGCACTTCTTAGGAAAGAAAGATAAAGGCCAAGTTGAAGCAGAGTCTGGGAATGCTGATGACTATGGGATTAGATAATGAGCAATGACACAGCAGAGGGAAGAAGTAGGAATAAGGAAATTCACCAGAAGACGTGTATGTGTGAATGTGCAGGGGTATGGTTTTTAGTTAATGAAGAAATTTTCAAGTCACCATTGTTTACTAAATATTACCACTCTAGAGACTAAGGGGAAAAAAAAAAAAAAAACTTGCTTGACTAAAATACTGTTGAGCGATTTAAAAAAATGAATTTGCATTAAAGTCTGGGAAATATTTGATAAACATACATTTTTTAAATGTTGCCATGTCTGTGCCTGGTTCATCCTATATAAACTCTTACTCAATTTATGAGTTACCCTAGAAATAATGCCTGGTAAACATGCACTGTATATCTATCCTTAGGGGTATATTTTGAGTGTATATTAAAAAAGTGTTTTATAGCAGAGTAGAATTCCATTGTGTAGATATACCACAGTTTCCTTATCCACTCATTTGATGATGAGCATTTGGGCTGGTTCCAACTCTTTGCTATTGTAAAGAGTGCTGCAATAAACATTGGAGTACAGTTCAAATCATTGGAGTACTGATTTTTTTAAAATTCGGCATGATGATTTCCATTCATCTGGGTATATTCCCAGCAGTGGAATAGCTGGGCCACATGGTAGATCTATCTGTAATTGCTTGAGGACCCTCCATACCATTTCCATAGAGGTTGCACCATTTTGCAGTTCCACCAACAGTGTATGAGAGGTTCGTTTTTCTCCACAACCTCTCCAGCATTCTACTCTGCTATAAAAAAGAATGAAATACTACCATTTGCAACAACATGGATGGACTTAGAGAAAATTATATTAAATGAAACAAGTCAGGCACAGAAAGAGAAATACCACATGTTCTCACTTATTTGTGGGAGCTAAAAATAAATAAATAAACACACAAACAACTAAGGGGGGGGAGGAAGAAGACACAACGATCACAATAATTCCTTGAACTTTTTAAGAGAAGTGAACAGATATGATGTGAAGGGAGAGGGGAACAGGAAGGGGGGAAGAAGAATGGGTAAAGAGTCATGAAAATCAACTACAATGTATATTGAGACGTTAAAATAAAATAAAAAATACATACATAAATAAATAAATAAGTATTTTATTTTTGTTGTGGTATGGATATTATGGTTATGTGTTCCACCTTAGGTGGTCTTCAACAGTGCTTTTGGAAAAATAATTTTGCATTTCTAGGCTTCAGTTTCCTCATAAGTAAAATGACACTTTAAATTTAAATATATTCTAACACTTGCTTCCAGAATCTCATTCAACTTTTATTTAACTTAATCACAATCCACATAGCGTGAAATGGAAAAAAGTTCCTCCAAATCATGGGGACAGGGATATAGATGAGGTCCAACTGAAATTCAAAGCCTGTGTGAAGGGGAAACAGAAGTTTGAATTATGTAAGGCATTCCATAATCAAAGGATTTATAATTAATTTAGAGATTATAACTGGCAATTTCATTTCATTCTTTTGTATACATTATTTTATTTCACTATGTTCTGTAGTAATCATTTTTTACTAGAACTTCCCATCAGAATCACCTAAAGAGCTTTTTGTCTAAAACACACAGATCCAGACGCCACTTCTGAAGATTCTAATTTATTAGAATATTTTGTTTTCCTTTTAAAAAATCAGATAAAAATTCTGACACACACCATTACTTACAAATCTCCTTAAGAGGATTTTGGTCAGGAGTTGGTGTTTTAGTCTTGAGATGGATGCTATTGCCTAGGGGGGGTATTTAAGAAATAAAGCCTGGCTTTTGGGGGAGTATTTCACATGATTGTGCTCTTTAGCCTTTCGCAGTGACATAGTTTTTCTGTATGGGTTACTGCAAAGAGGGAAATGTTAGTGTTCCACCAAATAATGATACTCATTAGAAACAATAATGTTTAGTTTAAAACAATAATTTTAGTTAGCACAAGATCATGCAAATGTGTTTTATAAACATGATTTGTTCAATTGCAATAAGGAAGTAATAATATCTTCAGTGATATCCGAAGTGATACCATTAATTCAAAATAGGGTTCATTTGTGTCATAAGCTTCAACATATTCCTTAGACATTAAAATACTTTAACACAGAAACTCCAAGATTTGTCCTTTAGTTCCTCAGATTTGACACAAGTTATAAGCTAAATAAAGTAAAACTATGTTTCTAGGAGTCACTAAAATTAAAAAAGAAAGTCCTGATTAACTTCTTAAAATATAAAATATTTTTAACCCAAGTAAAGTCCAACCGCTCAAGGAAAACTCATTTAGGAAATGTGACGACTAGGAAAAGCATTTTTAGAAATGTAACAAAAGTTTCATATAATTATTATATATAAGACACATACACAATTTTATTGAATATTAAGAAATAAGTGCTTATGCAAGAGAAGAGAAAAGGCTATTCAGCGATAAGATTATACTGTATAAAAATTTTAAAAGATATTTGTAAACTATTAACCTTGTTTAATGAGAACTTAAATGAGCTATTATTTATACTTATTAAATATGCAAAATCTAATTTCTAGTACTGAAGTGAATACATGAACTTGGTATTGTTGTATAGAGTTTATCAAGCAACAGTAAACATTCTTGAGGTTTTCTTGGAGAGTAAATTTGCCTTGCATTTCAAAAGCCATGAAATACATAACATGTTTCAGTTAGAATCTCACTAGGATTGTGCAAAAGAAATAAAAACCCTAAAAGTTGTAAAATATAATTATGAATATTACAGAACTTAAAATATGTACACCATGTAATGTTAAGTAAAAAAGACAACAGTAAACATGTGAGCATTCTGTTGTTGATTGTGCCAGAACAGTTATTCATATAGAAAAGGTCTAAAAGAAAACTGGCACAGAAATAAACAGAGGTTATGTTAAGGTTGTAATGTCATGCAGAATCCTCTGCTCCCATTTTTCAAGTTCTCTTTAATTTTGTTATGTATTTCATAAGGGTGACATAGAGAGGCACAGACAGTGAGTAGAGGTGCTAGGGGAACTACTTTCTGTATTCACTCACTGAGATTAAAGGCCATGGTAAAAGGGTGTGAGAAGAAGAGAATAAAGCACATTTCTTAAAACTTTATAGAGCTGTCAAGCTGGTCAGAAATCATTTGCTAAAATGTACTGTGAGCCTTTTCTGAGTTTCTTTTTTATTGTTTCTATCCCCTATGGATATGGAATAACAAAATTATGATGATTCACTCTTATGCTGCAGAGAGGTTTATGATGTATATGGAAAAATCTTAATAATGTTTGGAGCTTGAAGGTCTGCAAGAAACCATGGGAAATTGCTTCTGAGACCACACGGAAACGTGAACCTCATTTAGAGAGATCCAGGGGGAGGAAATGCTATGGATAAATGCAACTAAAATACGGTATTTAGAATGGCAGGTCATCATAGAAGTTAAAAAATACATTTAGCTCTTCCAGGTGTGCTGCACTTACTCAATTGGGAGGGTCTGTTAGTAAGCAAAGCACATATTATATTATGATTTTTGATGTTTTCATTATATGTCTAGGGGACCAAGTAGAAATATTCTCTAGAAAGAGAAAGTATGCTAAACACTTATAAAAATAAACCAAGTTAAAGTTCATCTCTGCCAGGTAAATATCAGCATTAATATGTAACAGGAGATGAAGCTCAGATAGACAGTTATATCCTTCATCGGATGAGCAGAAAAACAACTTTACATCCTGCCAAAGCATATTGTGTTAGTGCAGTACGAGGTCGCAATGACCCATCTTTGGGTGGAGGTGTTCTTACATTGTACTCCTAAGTAGACTGGTTTCTCTTGGACATGTTTACACAATAACTGTTAAAATATGCAAATACAGTAGGAAAAAGGATTTAGTTTAATTTTCTGTGAGATAATACTCAATGGCATATTTCTCATGTGTTCAGTCTTTGGGCCCAGAGCGAAATTTAATGATTTTATAAAGTGGATGGAAATTTGATAATTTGCAATCGTAACTGGAATTAGATTGCCAATACAGAGAATTTTGTCTTTTCACTTCTCAGAAAGATCCAGAGCAAAAGCCTTTCTAAGGCTAATTTTACAAATACATGAATGGAAACACAGATGGTAAATGGCATGTTCAAGTTAACATACCTAATTATGGTAGGAGGACTACAATCTAGGGTTTTTCCCCAATTAATTACACTTTGAAAATACTTGTATAAATCTAAAAAGAGTACATGTATGTGGGACTTACAGATCTACTAAAATTGACTACATTTTGCTTGAGAGGTTTAGTGGGGACAAGGAGGGATTGTCATCCACCAGTAACTTTCTTTAATATAAAAAATAGAGGAAAACCGCTCACTTCTCTGGATTGTCAAAAGTGGACTTTAAAACTACAATCAGATATGTTTATTATGTTAATACCTGAGTGCAAGAAAGAGTAAACTCTATATCTATGGGATACTGTTAGATCCCACAGAGAATAAAATAAAATCCAATGGGATAAAGGTGAGGAGGATTTCATACGTCTCCATGAAAAGACAAAAAGGTTAGGGAAAATCGTTAATATTGGAAAGTAAATATGTTTTAAGGGAAAACAAATTATATATTCATGATGATGTCCTCAGGGCTGTCAGTTACGACTTGAGAAACAGACAATGGAGTAACTAGAGACACCTTCCTAGAGACATTGTTTTGTACATTATTATGACCCAGTGCAACTGCTATCCAAAAATCATCCTGATGACTGTTAGGAGTGAGAGAGAAAACATGATCCTGCTATGTGAGAAGAATAATGGATGGTTGAGGAAGAAAACATTTACTTGTAAGAAGCATTCAGTCATAAAAATTGTGAGGACAAGATGAAAACAAAGGAAGTTGACTGAGAAGAGGAAGCCAATGTATAAGGAGTTAGAAGCAGGTGAACCCAGTCTGCCACTTACAAAGCCCACTGCAGGTGCATTACACTCGGAGAGAATCTAAGAGAAATGTTGCCACCCACTGCTTAAGGGGCAGCCCTACAATGATTACTCAAATCATTTCAACTGAATCTCGCTATTGAATCAGAATTTTGACACCTGAGCCAAGCATAGTTGTTCCACAAGAAAGCCAACACATATGATGTGCACTAGTAGGGAAGAATATGCTGAGACAACCACATTCTTTCTGTCTGGAATTGTATTGGAAAAAACAAGGGAGGTAGGGAGGAAGGAAGGAAGGAATAAATTACTAACGGAAGTTAAAAATTCCAGATTGAAAACAGTGAACAGAATAGAATTGGGGTTATGGATATTCATTATAAGCCAAAGCAAAGAGGATACAAACACTGTGGAGGAAATAGATGCTCTGAAGAGTAAATGGAAGCACTAGTCAGCAGACTGTGGGAAGAGAACGCAATCAACAAGCAGAAATTATGAGATATTCCATGAGAAAAAAAGAAAATTCCATTGCCAGGAAAGTGGTCACCTCTTGTAGCAGCTTTCTTTCCTTTTTTTTTCTTTACTTTTCTTTTTTTTCAAATTGTGGTTAAAAACACAGAACGTTAAGTTTACCATCTTAGCCATTTTTTAATGCATAGGTAAGTAGTGTTAAGTATATTCACACATTGTCGAGCAACACATCTCTAGAACTTATTCATCTTGCAAAATTGAAACTCTATGCCCATTAAACATTAATCCTCCTCCCCCCAGTCCTTGAAAACTGTTTTTCTACTTTCTGTTTCTATGATTATGACCACTTTATGAGTGGAAACATACAGATATGTGTCCCTACAGATTTTTTGAGCCCTGTGATTTTCCAGTGTCTGATTCAATCTGGATCCATGTGGATACTTACAACAGGTAAGAAAAAAAAATGACCCCACCCTTGAGAAATATACAAACAAAAAATACAAACCAACAAGTAGCATTGAGCAAGATTTTCCTATTGATACTAGGAAGTAATTGAAACATATACTTTGAGATGCTGCTTTATTTAACAAAATGATATTTTGGAGAGTACATGAGCTCAAATGATGGATTAGGTTCTGGTGTTTAAGGGAGATGAAAATAAATATATCCCAGTTTTTCTCTGTGCCAGGGGAAAACATTTTTAAAATACCTTATTGATTTTAAAGTAAGCTTAATGTATTTTAACTGAGCTTAGCGACTTGAGGGAGAATGCAACTAATGATGGATTTTTTAATAATGTTTTCATAAAACATTAAAATAGGTCTTAGATCCACTCATCTTTCACAATGACAATACTCCTTGCTCGATTAATCTTAAAATAAACTTGATGTATTTAATCCTGTGTGAAGGTTTCAAATATGCACTGTAATGTTTTCTAATAAAATATATAAATGATGATATCTCTGTAAACAGTACTATATGCATAAAGATACTGTTGAACTCACTGGCCATTATAAACTGAGGTAATCAAATGACTTGGACACTTCGAAAGAGTTCATCATGCTAAGCCTTTCTAAAGTTCCTCTTCTTTAGCAAAACTAGACTATCTTGCACACTGTGAGAATTTGTAATTAGACTTTATTTAGAAGACATTAAGTGCTATAAGAGAGCTTATGTGAAAGCATTAATGAACATACTGTATTTAACCACCATCAGGCATATTAAATACAAGAGACTAATGCCCTAAAGCAAGCAACTTTTAACAATAAGAATGTGTTTATAATTACTGTGTTGTCACTATAAGAAGTAGACTCATTCCATGCCATTTATAGTAAGCTGATTTTTTAAGTGTAACATAGATGGTAACTAAAGGCAAAATTCTAATAGATGATCTTTGGGAAAATTGTATGAATTATAATAAAAAATGAGTTTGAAAAGAAAAGGTGTTATCTGATGATGGGAAAGAATTTCCACAAAGCATTGACTGCTAAATATTTGGAAGGTCTACCTCTTGTCTTTGTGAACCTATTCAAGTAGGCGACTTCTGGATCTGGGATTGTTGGGCCAGAAGATAAGGGAATGGAGTAGCTAAATTCAGGTTACGCATGGTGTTGGGTTGTGTGTGAAGATGGTATAAAGTGTTAGGGTATGAGTCAGGGAAGGGACTGCTGAGTGAACAGAAGTAAATCAGGGCACTCCCTGGGACATCATTTCATCTCCTGGGGAATCAAGATAAAGGGGGCAGGAATTCTTTGTAAGCAGAAGACTAAAGTAGTGCATAGATTTCTCTGACCTGCTGGATTAGGGAAAGCTTCATGCATTTTTTAATAATTCTTGAAAAACAGATGCTTCTCTGAATGAGGCATTTTATCCTCAGACCCTCATGGATCTCTCTAAATGTAAAGGAGGGTTGTTAGTTAATGCTCGGTTTAGGCCCAAATCATCATACCAGAATAGAAAGTCTGACATAGGATCTAGAGCTGTGACCCCAGGTACTCAAAATGTTTGTAACGGCGGACCTTATTTTTCCTTTTTTTGGACAAGTCATTTATATGCAAGTGATTTATTCCTCCTGAGCTTGATCTAGGATTGAGGCTTCTATGCTCATCACTTTTATTTTATCATCATAATAATTTCATGCTAAGGAGGACCTTAGAAACTGTCTGGTCTGTGCTTCTCACTTTGGAGAGTGTTACTCTAAAAGTCCAGGCATGATGATACTCTCAGATATAGAAATCAAGTTTTTCTCAGTTCACTGACAGTTCCTCACTACTCTGTTTCTCTCCAAGAAATGGGAGAAATAAAATATACTAAAAAGCTCAGGGGTGAATATTGAGCTTTATCCTCTAAATTCCCCAGCTCTTATATCAGATCTTGATGAGAGAAAAAGAAAGAGAAAAAGGAGCAGAGATACATTTGGGCAATGAATCAAAAAAGTTAAATTAAACATAATAGAAAAAGGTCATTGGAAAGCTTCTCTAAAGTTAAAATTAGAAAAATACAGAGCTATTTTTAAAATATAGTTATAGCGGGTTGAAGCAAAACCATTTACCAAAATGCTTATTTAAATGAATTCCATATTGCAAAGAAATTTCTGAGATAGGTTCAAAATGTAAACTTAACATGTGTCTTAGTTTCTTGCAAGCTAGAAAACAGCATACTTATAAAAATAAGTGAAAATCATAAAAAAAATTGTTGTCAAACCTAAAGGACATTATAGAAGCTAATCCAATTCTGTCATACATAAAAGGGCTAAGTTCCTTAGAAGTAAAATTGATTGTTCTATGTCACACTAAGCCAGGATGTGAATTTAAGTCCTTTGATGTCATATTGAAGCAAACTTTTATCAAAATATTTGTCTTAAAAACAAACATGAGGAGGAAGAGTAGGAAGAAAGGAAAAAACAAAGAAGCAAGAGAGATAGGAATTTCATAAACTGGAAGGGTCTGAAAAAAAACAAAGGTTGAGAACAGCATGTTGAAGAAGTTAAAACAAAATATAGAGGGTGGACGTTATGTGCTCTTACCACAAAAAAACTCAAATGCATTCGTTAGCTAGATTTAACCACTTCACAATGGATATGTACTTCAAAACAACATGTGTACACGATAAAAACAGACAATGTTGTCTGTCAATTAAAAATATGTAAATTTTAAATATTGAGTAAAAAGCACAGGAGTTCTTAACTGAGGCTTTCAAGAATTTCCCCAGAGAATCAGAATCAAAACAAGTGGCAATTGAGTACACGACTGCAAATTCTGATTCTGGGCAGACGCTCTTTTCTCTGAACCCTGATTTAAGTTTAGGAAATGCCAGCCCAGAGATATTAATAATAGGAGACAGTGCTCAGAGCTTCTCAACTAGAATACCAGTGCAATCTGAGTAGGAATAGAAATCATAGAATTCTTAAGACTGTAATCAATTAGGGAACTCAGGAAATCAGAATCTCCTAATTCTACCCATTATCAATTACTAGCCAAAAAACAAAACACATTTTTTAAAATTTCATATTCTGTTTTTGTTTTTTTACCCCACTAGACAAGAACATCCTAATGTATGTGAGTGGTAAGTGTTTATGTGGAAATAAACCATCTCTACCAAAAGTAAACTAAACGTACCTTCAGCTGTTTAGAAAAACAACCTAGGTATAATGTTTTTATAGACTTATTGCATAATATAAGGCCCTTCATTCAAACAAAATATTTTATTTTTGTACTGAATTTAAGAGATACACTTTTCTATAAAAACCCTGAGAATTACCTGGTTTAATTTTTAGCCATAAAATCTGTGATGAATCTCTAGGTTTTCAATTTCAAAAGGGCAGTAAACATGTATTATTCAATATGAGTTTTATGTCCTAACAGGTATAACAAATACTAGTGTAATGGATTCAGAAACATCTCTTGTCAATCTACAAGCTTTGTAATGGAATCTCATTAATGGACACAAACAGAAAGATGACATACTGCATATTGATTCAAGCCCCATCATTTTAGCATCTGTAATCATTTGGCCAAGACTGGACAAAACTATACACACACACATACGTTCTTTTTCTCATCTTAGAAATATATATACTATCCTAAGCAAATTAATAGGGTAAACCAATTTATGTATGGAATGCCAAACTTCCTTATACACTACTTTTTGGAATTTTAGTGTAAAACTTATTTGTATGCAAAAAAAAATTCTATAGCAAAATCTATTGCATATAAAGCAAAACCTCAACTTAGTAATTTGGTAAGTGGTTTAAGCAACTATGTAACTAGGAAAAAACAAATCAACTGTTTTAAATAATACCCCATTTCATTCCCTCAGTTGGTATGGATTTGTTTGGTTTTCTTATGATTCCTTCTTACTTTTACTACAATGAAAAATAATTTAGAAGTATTTTTAAACTTTCAACTCAAGTATTATATAAATGTTGAATAGTTAAGGCAATTGGGTTATTTTTTTTTTTTCTTTTTCTTGGTATCCTGGATGTGGAAAAACAAAATGCCATCTATGAAGTCATATTAGAAACATTTCTGGCCATGCTTATTTTACGAAATAATGAATCGTTATGGTTTCTGTGTGATTAAGACATTCTTAGTTGATATATTTTATATATAGGGAAACTCTAAAAGTTGCTGCATTTTGTGTTATGATTCAAAAGCACAATATCAGTGAGAGACAAATGGAAGTCATACTGACACCAAATTATTTGCAGTCAGTGATGGGGTTAACAATTGTGAAGTGCTCATAAAGAAAGAGAAAACAGTAATTTTGAGATCTTAATGGGCCAGAAATTTCTAAAAATCTGGGTATTTTACTCAATTCAATTTTTTTTGGAATTCTGCTTTGTTTTCAGTGCCCAAATATTTAGCAGTGGCTATAGCCTACATGTCACATACTTTACAGAGCCAAAAGAACAAATTTAGGCTTCATCAAATATTTCAGCCCCCAAGATAACTTATTTTCCTTAAAGGTAGAATTAGATAAAATAATGATAGAGTACCAATATATCAGGCTATAATCGGATGCTATAACATATATGACTTACACTGATTTTGTTCTCTGTAGGAGTTCATACACATGCCTTCAGATTTAGCAGAAGGACTTTAAAAAGAAAATATAAAATCTAAAAAATATATAACTCCATGAAATTTTATACTAGCAAATCTAGGAGCACTGAACTGAAGAAAAGGCAGTCTATATTTTCTATATTATTTAATTTAACTCCTCCATCACCTTTAAACACATAACCCCAACTATGAAGTCTAATTTCCTTCTGTTTCAATAATCTTAACAGCATAAAGAGCAAAAAGTTACAACTGTTTCTATTGGCTTAAGAATGAAAATCAATTTTCCCTAGTCAAAGACAATATCAAAATAATTAATTGAAATACAGTTCTTAAAACACTTACAGTATCAGCAAGTTGTACTTAAAAAAGAATGATTCCTTTGCTCTCTGATAGATGAAAACCCAACTAAAACATTTTTATAATAAATCCTATACCTAAAACTTAAACAAAAATCTTGTGACTTATTTAAGATTTAGAAAAGTATGATGTAATCTAAATAGTCAGGTTTATTTATTTATTTATTTATTTATTTTTATTTTTTCCTTTTTGTCTTTTTTCGTGACTGGCAACGGGATCGCAACCCTCGGTGTTGCGCCCGCACCTCGCTCAGCCAGTGAGCGGCCGGTCTGTATGTGGGATCCGAACCCTCGGCGGGAGTGCCGCCGCGCTCCCAAGCGGCTCACTGTAGCAGTGCGCCACCGGGCCGGCCCTAAATAGTCAGGTTTAGATTATGTATATTAATAAAGAAGAACAGAGTCTCTAATAATATTTTATATTTATATATATTATATATATTTATATTTATATTTATTATTTATATTTATATTTATATTATATTATATTTATTTATATTATTTATATTTATATATATTATTTATATTTATATATATTTTCAAATTTTCTGCTCTTGATTGCATGGTAAATTAAGCACTCTTAAAGGCTCTTTCACATCAATTGTGGAATTAGACCCTATATATGAAACAGAGTTTTATTACATATTATGGGTTACAGGAAGTTAAGAAAATTACCAACAATCTTTCCAATCCAAAAAGGGTTGGATGGAGGTCAAAATCTGCATAGGGCGCAGCAATGATATGCACAATTTACATCAATCTGAGGAAAAATAGTCAGATAATGCACTCTATTATTTATAAGCTGCAGTTTTGTAGTGGTCTACAGAAGTGCTAGGTGCTCATAATTAATAATAATCTATTGTATGTTTTCCAATGGCTAGAAGAAAGGAGCTCAAATGCCATCATCACAAAGAAATGATAAATTTTTGCAGTGATGAATATGTTAATTGACCTGATTTGATAATTGCACATTGTATACATGTATTGAAATATAACTCTGTGTCCCATAAATATGTACAATTATTATGTGTCAATTAAAAAATAATTTTTAAAAAAGACAAAGCTGCAAGTCAGTGACAAAGTGGGAGAGCTGTTCTTAAAACTTCCTTTCCTTCACTAACGCTTAGACACTAAAAGGGCACTAAAGTGGTCCCACTTCAGTAGCACCCATAGCTCCTGGAAGAAGCAAAGAAACCAAAGCACCATTTAGGGTGCAGGGAACACCATGAATTCAATCATCAAAATTTGCATTTACAATAAAAAATTATGAAACCAACATGGAAATGAGCCAACATGAGTGAGACTGAGTGGAAAAAATATATCAACTGATTTAGAATACAACCTGATTTAGAGTATAACTAATTTCAGATGCAAATTATAAAATAAATGTTTATGAATTATTTAAAATATGAAAGAAGAAATACCTAAATTGATAAAGCAGCATGAGTCTACAATAAATGATCAAGAAGATTTGTAAAATAATCAAATAGAACTTTTAGAAAAATATGATTATTGGTATAAAAAACTAAGTGAATGGACTAACCACAAGTAAGTTAAGCTAAAAAGAAAATTAGTGAACTAATTAATGGAAAGAGTTAATATCCAGAGTGCAGCAAGGAGGCAAAGGATGTAAAACATTAAAATATATTTTAGAGATGGAGAATAAAACATCTAATCAGCATCACGAAGTCTCAGAGATAATACAATGGCAATATTCAAAGTTTATGAAGTTTGAGTTTTATTTGTTAAAAATTGACAAAGTACACTTATCAAAAGATACATAGTCCACAACACATATAAACAAAATAAAAGTGAAAATATTCCTTAAATATATTCAATTAAAACTGCAGGACTCTAAAGACAAAAAGAGGATATAAGCTTTGAGCCAGAAAGAAACTGGATAACAACTGACTTCTTAAAGGTAAAGAAGAAACAAAAAGTGGAATCCAATCTTCACAGTTATAAAAGAAAGTCACTATCAACCTGAAAATCGGTACCTAGCAAAGATATATTTTGAGAACGGTGGTTATCATTTTCAGTTAAATAAAATAATTATGACATGGAATTAAGCATAACTTAGACAAAAATTTATATTAGAGGGAAATTTAATGCTTATATTTAAAGAATTCAGACTGAAAATTAATAAGCTAAAGTATGAGCTGAGATTTTAGGAAAAAAAGCAGGATCAGTTTACAAAAATCAGAGCAAAATTAAACAAAATAAAGAAATATATGTTACGGAATGAATCAACAAAGCCAAAAAGTGGTTATTTGAAAGATGAACAAACAAAACAGTGGCAAAACGTAGTCAGCTGACTGAATAAAAGAAGCATTAATAAATAAATAAAATTAATGAATAAGATCACATAACTAGAAATATGCCAATTATTCAAAAGGTAAGTGACCACCATCAACAACTTTTGCCACTCTAGTTCAAAAGTGAGATAAAGTAGATAAATTTCTAGAAAAAAATTCACTTAGAAAAAATCACTCAAGAAGAAATATAAAGCCTGAAGAAATAGAAAGTTTATTTTTACAAAAGAAACAATTTGTCCAATTATATAAGCAAGTTCCACTACACTTTTAAGGAACAAATCATTTCAATGTATGTATCATCTATGCAATAGAAAACGAGGAAAGATTCTCTGGCTTTATTACATGAGGATAAACTTAATTACAAAATTAGACAAGAACAGGAAAAACAAACAAAAAAATTGCAGATAACTAAAGATACGGATTCAAAAATTATACAGAATATTATGGCAAACGGAATCTAATAGTTTGGTAGACAGAATAATGGCCTCCAAAGATGCCCAGGTCCTAGTCTCCGGAATCAGTATACATGTTACTTTACATAACTAAGGAACTTTGTAAATGTGATGTTAAGAATCTTGAGATGGGAAGATTATTCTAGATTGTCTAGGTGGGTCCAATAAACTCACAACGTTCCTAATAAGAACAAAAAGGGAGACAGAAGGATCAGAGACAGAAAAGGAGATGTGACAACAGAAGCAGAAGTCAGAGGCAAGAGAAATTTGAAGGTGATGTGCTGCTGGCTTTGAAAATGAAGGAAGGGCCAGGAATAAAGGAATGTTGGCAGCTTTTAGTAGCTGGAAAAGGCAAGGAAATTGATTCTCCCCTAGAACCTCGAGAAGTAATGCAGTTCTGATGACAACTTGATTTGGGCCCAGTAATATCCATTTCTGACTTTTCACATAAACAATTGTAAAATAATAAATTTGTGGTCTATAAGCCACTAAATTTGTAGTAATTTATTACAATACTAACAGGAAAATAATATAAGTAGTTTGTTTATGGGTGGGGATGAGTGTGTGTTTGTGTATTCCCCCAGTGTGAGCTAACAATATAATGCCCACCAAACTGAGAGTATATCCTGAGATCAAAGAATCAAGCAGGCAACTCCATACAGTTTACAAGGAGTTTATTATTATTTATTATTATTATTATTATTATTATTATTATTATTATTATCATTATCATTATTATTATTGATATTGTTATTATTATTAGTGGTGATTACTAACAGAAAATGGATCTGGTGGACAATCAGTCCCTGTGCTGCGCAGCTGCTTTCTCCATTACCCTATTATTATTATTATTATTATCATTATCATTATTATTATTGATATTGTTATTATTATTAGTGGTGATTACTTACAGAAAATGGATCTGGTGGACAATCAGTCCCTGTGCTGCGCAGCTGCTTTCTCCATTACCCTGGCGGCAAGGTGATGGGGGAGGAGGAGTTGAAGGTTATAAGGGACTTAGGGACAAAAGTGGAGGTATGCCAAAGAGAGAAAGGCTGCATAAGTGGAGGATTCCCAGGCACCATGCAGCCTCCTGCTGCTTATCTTTGCAGTTGCAGGTGTCACTCCCCTTATTTTACATAAGCATAGTGTTCTGTTCCCTTCCCTTCCTCAGTTGCTAAGCAATTTGTGCAGGGAAAAATTGTAACTATTGAAGCCATAACTCTGAAGGCCATGAGAATGGAGTGAGTTATGCCAGCGTTCCTTACAGTGTACCCATCATGAACAAGTTGTGTTTACCCCAGGAATGCAAGGGGTGATTACAAAATCTATTAATGCAATTTACTATGTTAGTAGCTTAAAGGGAGGAAAAACTATATTACAACAGATTCACAAAAGTCTTCTGATTAAATGCAAAACCCAAGTACAGTTGACCCTTAAACAACATGGAGGTTAGGGGCACTGACCCCTCATGTAGTCAAAAATCCACTTATAACTTTTAACTGCCCCCAAACTTAACTACTTAACTAATACTTAAGTACATTGTGAACCTTCCCCCAGGCTGTGGCCTGGCTGCACTGCAGGCCCTGAGCCCTGAGGGCAGGGTGCCACTTGTTACTTAACTACTTAACTAGTACTAGCTGACTAATAGCCTACTGTTAGGTAGGCTACTTGAATGTTTGGTTAGGTATGCCATACATACCTCATGATATATCTAACCAAAAATTTTCCAATTATTTATTGAAAAAAATCTGTGTATAAGTGCACTCATGCAGTTCAAACCCACGTTGTTCAGGGGTTTGCTGTATAATTAAAAACAAAGTCTATAACAACTTATAATAGAAGGAAACTTTCTTAACTGGATAATCATTGTCTATAAAGTATCCGTGAGAATTATTAATCTTAACAGAACATCATCAATATATATATATATTTTTAAATCAGGGACAACACAAAAACGTCTGCTATCTTTATATACATTATACAATAAGAACAAATATGAAATTAAGAACTAGAGAAGAAACAAATCTATGATTTTTTATGAGTAATATGAACATCTACACACAAAACCTAATGTATTCATAGATAGATTGCTGACAATAAATATTGGCTTACCAACCTGGCTGATGATAGCATTGACATTCCAAAACCAGTTGTTTTTCTATGTCCTTGTATGGGGGACAGACTCTAGGGGGATCTTGTAAGACTCTTGCCTCTGGTGTTCGTACTCTTGTATAATCCCCTCTGTCTGAGTGTGGACTGAGTCTGTAACCTGCTTTTAACCATTAAAAATTGTCACAGGTGATAGGATGTCAGTTCCATGATTCTGTAAATTATTTGAAACTCCTTGTTAGCAGACTCTCTTTGCTTTCTAGATTGAGTAAACTTGACATGTAGTAAGGAACTGTGAACAATATCCAGGAGCTATTGGCAGCCTGTAGGAACCAAGAATAACATCCAGCTGAAAGCCAGAAAGAAGTTTAGGCCCTGAGTCCTATTGCCACAAGGAAAGAAACACTGCTAAAATTACGAGTGGTCAACAAAGTGAATTCACCCACAGTAGAGCCTCCAGATGAGAATGCAGCCCAACAGACACCTTGATTGCTGCCCTATGAGACTCTGAGCAAAGTTTGCACCAAGTCATATTTGCATTACTGATCTACAGAAGCTGTGTGGTAATACATGTGTGTTGTTTTAAGCTGCTAAATTTGTCTAATTTGTTATGCTTCATAAACACTAATACAACTAATTATAAGTAGCTTTAAAAATGCATTATGTGAGCACCAAATAGTACAAAAAAATCTAGGATTAAATATAGCAAAATATGTGTAAGACTAATATAGAGAAAATTGTAAACATGATTTTAAAGAAATTAAAGAATACCTAAATAAATAGAAAGCTATATGATGTTTATTGATAGTTTAACTCAATGCCATGAAGATTTCAATTCTTCCCTGTTTGATTTATGGATTCAATGAAATTTTATTCAAATACTAATAGGTTTTTTGGGGGTTTTGATTAACAGTTTCTAAAATATTTGTAAAAGAACATAGGTCCAAGAGTGGCCAAAACATTTTGAAGAAAAAACATGGGGATATTATTAAGCAGATACAAGGGTTGTTTATCGTAAAGCAATTACAAATAAGAAAGTGTGGTAATGGCACTCAGATACAAAATTATCTAGCCATCAAGAATAATGTGACCAGAAGCAGACTTATGCATGTATGGAAACAATAAAATAGAGATTACCTTGTAATAATGGGTGAAAAGAGAAAAGATTCAATAAACAGTGCTAAAATTATTGGTTTTATATACGAAGAAAGAATTCTCACAGGAGATAAGAATGGACAAATCACTTAAACTGAAAGGCAAAACTTTAGGAACATATCTTTATAAACTCAAGCTATCGAATTATTTCTTCAAGAAGACACAGCAATACTAACCATGAAATACCTACCAGTTCAGCTACACTAAGATTAGTAACTTCTGTTTGCTTAATTATCTATGAAAAAAATATATATCTACTGAGTGCCTAATACCAAATAGTATAGTGTTGGCATTAGACATATAGCAGTAATCTAAACAGACAAATCTCTGTCTTCATTGAGCTTACCTTCTAGAGAGGGAGAAGAAGAAACAAGATAAGTAAATAAGTAGCATGTTATAGTAATATGTATCAGGGAGGAAACATGAAGCAAGAATAAGGATTTGAACAATTGGAGAAGAGTTACTATATTGAGGGTAGGTAGCAAAGATTCAGTGAGTTATTTCTGACATAAACTCCTGAATGAAGTGAGGAAGCTATTGTCCATGAGGTCATCTGGGGAAGCATGTGCCAGTCACATGGGCAGCAAGGACAATGGCATTAAACTAGTATTGTGCTTTGTGTGTCCCAATGGTCTGGAGCAGAGTGAATAAGAATAGTAGGAGGAGATAAGATCAGAAAGGGACTGAAGGACAGATCATAGCATAGAGTCATTGTGACATTTTAGAAAAGGAGTAAAATGATCTGCTCATATAGAAATAGATCCTTCTGGCTGTTCTGCTGTAAAAAGACTAAGGTAGGTCAGGAATACCTTTTGGAAGGCTAATGCAACATTCCAGGCAAGAGATAATGGTGACTTTCACTAGGGTAGATGCTGTGGGCATGAAGAAATGTAGTTAATTGAACAGAGAACCAAGCCTGGAGAACATATTACAATACAAATCCATGTGTCAATGGATTTGGATTTAAAAAATATTTAGAACTCTTCTGAATCAAAAAAATAAAAAATAAAATTATGCCAAAAAACATGAACTCAAACCTCACCTGAAATCAGGGAAATGCATATTACAACAAAAATGAAATACAATTTTATGCATATTACATTGGACAAATTAAGTTTTGGCAAGGCTGTAGATCAACAGGCACTCTTACGCCTTACTGGTGAGAAGGTGATTATACAACAGCTTTGGGAAAACAATTTGGCATGATCCAGTAAATTGCACATTTACACATTCTGCTATGACCCAACACTTATATTTCTAGCGTTATTCCTGAGAGAAACTCTTGAACATGTTTATTAGGAGATGTCAATAGAATACAAGCAAGAGAATTTAAAATAGCAAAACAACAACAACAACATAAACAAAAATGGTGAATAATGCAAAATCCCTAAACAGGAGATTGAATAAATTAGCATGTATTTGCTTTATGGAATATTATAGAGCAATGGAGATAAATGAGTTGCTATAGCAGAGGCTAATGTAGTTGAATCAGAAAAACATAATATTGAAGAAAATAAATCACAGAAGCCTACATAGAATGATAGCATTTCTTATAATGCTCAAAACCAAGCAAAAGTAAATTATACAGTTTACACGTACCACTTACATATGTGAGGAGTCTTCAAAGAGTTCATTGAAAAATTTGTATTATCTTTCAATTCCATTTTTCCATGAATATTTTGAAGTACCCTCATATTTACATATATACATGTAAGATATGCATATATAGTACAAATATAAAATTAAAAGCCAGAAATTATAAACACAAATTTAAGTGTATTTAATAATACTGTTAATATTCTGGTTCATAAATTAGATAACAGCTTCACACATATTCATGTGTCCAAACTTACACATAAGTAACATGTATTTTGCTGCATATTAAATATTATACAAAAATTAATTTTTAAAAGCTATAAATTGACCTTATATTTGAATGTTCTTTAGATTAGAATTAAAATGAGTTTAAAATTTGACAAAATAGTAATTTGAGGTTAAAATAATTTAAGGTGTTCTTAGGTGACCAAACATGAGTGAAGAACTCAATTTTAGATTAAAGTTTTAAGTTGTAAAGTTACATGTAAGTAGCAAGGTGTATAATATACATCCTCCCTGTTCTACAGAATTAAATTTAAATTGCTTAACTGATTTTTTCTGACATTACTTTGCACAATTTATGTCCCCTAGCATATTTTTTCTAGCCTGACTGACTCTATAATGTTTAGATTTAGTACTTGTTCCTAGGTATTGTAGCTATGCACTTATGTGTCCATATCATCCAGTAAACCTTGAATATCTTTAGAACATAAATGCTTTATTTATCATCTCATCACCAAAACTACATAATTTGTCTATATCATGATTCATAAATATTTGAGGGAAAAAAATAAGTCAAAATGTTCAACCGTTGTGGCTTACTGGTAATTCATGAGTTAATTATACCAAATCTTTGGCCTCATTGTGGAAAATTCCTAGCCAAAGATCAGATTGTGAAGTCAAATGAACTTGTTTTTAAAACACCTTTCTTGGGTTGAATAAGTTTGGTGAATTCAGGGAATCCTAAATAGTGACATGAAGTTTTAGGGTAGCTACTACCAATACTGATATTCTTGACATCATTATGATTTCATGTTTTAAAGACATTGCTCTTTCTAAGATCAGGCTCATAAGACATATTTTTAACAGCTCTTTCTCTTGTAATATTGAAGTACACAGGCTAGATGCAGAAATGAGCATTTTGTGTCACAAAACACTATTCTCTCTTCAAAGAAATAAAAGACATTGCTCTTTCTAAGATCAGGCTCATAAGACATATTTTTAACAGCTCTTTCTCTTGTAATATTGAAGTACGCAGGCTAGATGCAGAAATGAGCATTTTGTGTCACAAAACACTATTCTCTCTTCAAAGAAATAGAAACTCTCCCTGAGAAAAAGCATATTGAAATAACGAATAACTTTTTTGCTAATCATCCAAAACCACTAAATAGATGCAGATGACACAAGTCAATATAATAGGTGCAAGACGGATAGAGAAATTGATAAATTCTAAAATATACTGCCAGAGATAATAGCATGAAAAAAACCAATTTAAGTGAATATGTTAGGAGTTAAAGTGTATAAGGTACAGCCATTACCTTTAAAGACATTACA